>NW_024581137.1:16194770-16481584 GCF_017639235.1 Corvus kubaryi | reverse complement strand
GCGCGGCTCCCGGCACCGGCCCCGCTGGAATTCGCCGCAGACAATCGACTCGACGCCTTCTGGCAACTTGCGGGAGGGGGGGGGGGAAAAAAAGGAAAGCCCACGCATGAAGGCACTGTCGGCGAGACCGTGCCTCGCCTCGCCGCTTCCCATCCCTCTTCCCAGAACTGGGCTGGAATCTCAGCAGCACCCATTGTGCTGAACGCACGGGTACCCTCCGTGCTGGGTTCCGTGGGAGCCACCCAAATGTGGGCTGTTGAGCTGTCCAAATACGGGCAGATTCACCCCGTGACATTGGAAAGCCTTACGGAGGTTCCCCCTGCCTCACCATCCTGTTACCGTGAATCTGTGTGTTTGCAGTGAGGTTCACATTACTCTTCCAAGTTTATCCCAAGGGATTATCTATATGTCCAGCCACGGCATAAGAGATACGAGAGCTGATCTGCATTTATAAAGGACCTTAGATTTGTGTTGGCATGCACTGTGCCGCAAAGGAAAGCAAATCCCCACAGGCCTGGGTGGGTTTTCAGCTGGAAGCCCAGGAATTCTTAGAGGTGAACAGGAAGCAGAAAGCCCATACGTGGCAGTGGGCAGAAAAGTTTGCACGGACAAAGAGAACACTGGCCTCTGAAAGAGCCCAGTGGCTGTTGCTGGTCTCCTGAGTGGTGTTCCACTGCATTTCCATGGCAGGTGCCAAAAGCCCATCTGATCAGTGGGGTCAGTGTCACGCAGCGTACACTCCCATCGTATGTATCGGTGCATAAATCATTCGACCACTCCAAAGCAGTGGTGAGGTCACCAGAGATCTTTTCCAACCTTAATGACCCTGAGATTGGCTCGGTTAGAGCATGGTGGCAGTAACGATTCTCTGAGCTGCACAGAGAATGTGACTGACTGAGCATGGCAGCAGCAGCAAAGCTGCGGCAAGGACACGTTCCCCCTGCCTCTGGCTGACCTGGGGCACGCTCCGAGCACCCCCGCTGCTGTGCTCAGCCCCACGGTCACTGTCTCCTGCCGCTGGCTTGTCACAGATGTGGGCGTGGGTGCAGCGGAACTCGGTGCTAATGATACCACGGAGAAAAACCTCCACTGGCGTTGCAGCCGAGCACTGAAGTATCAGGAAATGCCAACAGAATCAGTGCTTGTGCAACTGTAACTCAGCTCCTTTGTGCATGTGGGATGGCAAGTGCTTGTTGTTTTTTTCACCAAAGGATTTTTCATTTATTCTGCACAGATATTTTGGACAATGCCCTCATTCCTGGGGTGCTATTAGAGTGGCAAGTGCTGAACACTCCTCATTACGCTTGGAATTGTGCTCTGAATGTGCAAGACACGGTAAAAATTACCAATGTTCCAAAACTGCTGGTCTAGGTGCCTCAAATCTCAGAATCTGGGTGTGCTCTTGTAGGTACTTATCCTGGTCCTGGCACATGTCTCTTCTCCAGGGAAAAATGAGGCAACAACATCAGTCTCCTACCTACTGCACAGGCCTGGGGAGGTGAGTGCAGTAATAGCTGCAAAGCACTCGATGTGTGGGGTACTTGTGGAAGACCTGTGGCTCTGCAGGCAGCCTGGGGCTGGAGCAGTGAGTCCTGAATAGCTTGAGAGGAAGTCCTAAACCTCTTGCCACTTCCTGAAGGAGGCAGGGGTCCTGCAGAAAACCAAATGTTACCACAGGCTGTCAGGGTTCCAGGTGCTGGCAGAACTGTGAGTCCTGTGCAGGACTTTTCAAACTTAACATTCTCTCATCGTTGGGTATTCGGTGTTTTCTTTTCCAAATACATTTAAGTAATTAGCATGAAAATAGGACATGAGAAAATATTTTCTCCTAATATGTGACATTACAGCTTGCCTGCAACCAGTGGGCAGGAAGCCACCACTTGGGCAGATATCTCCCCTGCCTCAGGGCTCAGATGCCAAGGTCAATCTCAATCCCACTGTCTCTTTTTGCTTCCCTGAGATCTGGCTTTGTTTTCTATTCTCCCCAAAGACCATGCTGGCACTGGGTGAGGACGTGGTGGTGGGAGTGAAGCCTTAGCCTTTCCTGTTGGGGCCGTTGGGTTTGGGGCCTCCCAAGGTGGGCAGCCAGGCAGCCGTGTCCTCCTGTCCGGCAGCTCTCTGGCCCATAGCAGCAAGGGGAGGTCAAGGCTGCATTGCAAACAGGCGCAGTTGAAATAAATGGGGTCTCAGTGTTAACACCTATGATTTATGTGCATTTTCAAAGCCCCACAGGAACATCTTTTTAGCCCTTAAAACATCACTTTGAAGTATGTGGTGTTCGTTATCTGCCTTCTGTGGAGTAGCAAAGCTGACAGGTTTCGAATGAGATTTTAAATATCTTATTGCAGCATGCACTGCAAAATCCTTTGTCACATCTGACAGTGCAGCCATTCAAATCAGACAGATGTGATTATTTGTTTATTTACATGTGATGAGTCTCTTTGCTCTAACACCTGTACCCCAAAAGCAGATTATAAAGGCAGAGCGCATGCACTGCCATAGCCATGCTAGTTGGAACCAAAATATAAATATCAGCATTTTACAGGTGACTTCTGATTTTATGCAGGTTCTCCACCTCCACAGAAATTGAAGATTTAGGTCAGAGGGGAATGTCAACATGAAGGATGAGTGGATAAACTGATTTTCTGCCATTTGCATGGATTGGAGGAGGTGTGGAGGGGAAGGATTTCAAAGGACCTGGCTCACTGGAGTTACCTTTACAAAAGCCTTTGCCTCTGCAATGCCTGGTGATGAGCGTGGTCTAGAAGGCTAAGGAAGGGCAGAGTACCTTGCTAAGTGGTTACTAATTCTCTACTGGCCCTGGCCACAACGACGCTGGGAAAAGGCATGTAGGGAAGGCGAAGCGAGAAGCTGCGGAAGGTGGAGGAGCAGAAGGGTTTCTGAAATGTGTCAGACAAACGCAACTTGCCCACAGCTGCGGTGTTTCTCTGAAACACTGAGCTACTGTTCTCCTCTCCAATGCGTTAGAAATCTGAAAAATTCCGCCCATGGACCAGCCACCTTCAAGATTTTTTTTGTTCTTTTTTTTTCTGATGGAGAGCCCTCATTGGTCTGCTTTTGGTGAACTGCCAGGCAGCTCGCATTAATTCGCCTGACCAGCTGTAAGAACCCGATTGCCCTCCTGCAGCCCTCATTACGCACCCTCCCTGCTGATCCAAATACAGAAAGGTCAGGAGGGTGAGCTCCAGTAAATTATAAGAGATACACCCTTAGCTGCTGTGCTGTGTCAGCTTGTTCTCTGGCATCTCTACACTGTATCTGCAGTTTGGTCTCCTAAGGAAAGACTGGTTCCCTTCTTCCAGAAAACAAAAGCGTCAAGAAATTCTAGGGGAAATGAAATAGTTGACGGGGGTTGATCCCTGCATGGGCAACCCCTCATAGACCTTGACAACATGGAGCTTTAAAAAGAAAATATTTCTTATTTTTATCAGTACCGGCTCATTCACAAAATGCTTTTCACACACCTGGAGTGCCCTTGACACTTGCACTTGCTTGAGAGAGGTGCTGAAAGAGCTGTCCCTGCAAAAGCCTGGTCTGTGCAGGGCTTCCAGTGGTGTTTGCACCCTCACAGCTTTTCCACTGAGCCTGTAACAGCATTACATGTCCTGCTGCAGCAAAGCAGCAGGGTGTTGTTCCAGGGACTCAAGCTGAGTGACTTTTGGCCAACAGATCAGTTCTAGGCTGGAATCCATGTTGGTATCTTGCAACATATTGGTATCTTGCAAATTGTTCCCCCATCTTACTTCCCTGATCCTGAGGATACTCAGCTTTCCAGACAGCAGTCTGTGTTTATCTTGTCTTTAATGAGGAGCACAGCTGTGGCTATCCTCTTTGCTTTGGGTTCCCTTTCTTATTTTTTTTTTTACCCAATGGTAAATGGAGTTGAGGAAAGAGCAAGAAAACTTTGAGGAATAATCCAAGCCAAGAACATGTTGTAAAGGGAAAGTGAGTTAGAAATGTACAGGTTCTCAATTAAGTTAAAATGTTAGTTAAAAATCTATATAGAATAAAAATCCTGCTGCTACCACAAATCCTCCTTTTTGAGTTCAGTGGTTGAACATCCTATTGTTTTGGCAGTAAGAAATTAAACACATAAATAGTGATGAAGATCTGGGCTATGAAAAATCCACTTGCTTAATTAGCAGCTTTCCCTGGTGGCATTGCCATCTCCGAAATATGAACTTAAATTTTAAAAAGGCATCAAAACCCCCCTGAATCAGTCCTCCTCCTAGTCTCTTCTTTTTAGGAATAGGAAAATCATGAGTTAAATGTGAGGGAGAATATACTGGTGCACTGCCATTTTCCTGGTCCTGCAGGCAGGCAGTTTTGAAGTCTGTATTGCTGTTGACATCCAGGCCAGCAGTATCACACC
The DNA here is from genome assembly GCF_017639235.1 of Corvus kubaryi. Classification (NCBI taxonomy): domain Eukaryota; kingdom Metazoa; phylum Chordata; class Aves; order Passeriformes; family Corvidae; genus Corvus; species Corvus kubaryi. The sequence continues at coordinate 16,477,191 of NW_024581137.1, read as the reverse complement.
ACATTGCTGGGTGCTGTGCAGGAACAGCACTGTCTCCACTGGTTTGAGAGTGCCATGCACTTATTAGACCAACGGCACGTTACATTTGTGAACAGGGTACTGAAATACGACGGAAATATTTAATGACTCAGCAAGCTGATGGTGACACAAGGCTGGATTAACTGTGGATCCCTTCACCTGAAGCTTTTCATCCATCCTCCCATTATTCTGACTCTCGAAGCCTGGCACAAAGCCTTCATCCTGCCACATGCTGGTAAAACCAACACCAGCTGATTTTGAAAGAAGTTGATTTTCCTTGAAGCTTTCTGAAGCTCAGGCTGTGCACACATTTAACATTCTGTGTCCTTTTGGAAACTGTATGTTTCAGACACGGACACAATGGTAGGAATGAAGAGTTGTGAACTTTTTTTAGGGCTGGTCAGCTGAGGCTCAGCAAGCAGCCAGCCAACATGGCCAGACATGAGGCTTAGTGAGCCCAGACTGGACACAGGGATGGGAAAAACTGGGAGCAGAGCACTGAATAGCTTCTGCCCTTGCATCTCTTTTGGATGCAGAAGTTGGTACATTACAGTTCCTGCCTTTTTCACCAGGAAATATCTGCCAACACTCTTGTTTATCGCTGGATCTGTGTATCCAGGAGCAGACCGTGGAGCCAGGAAAGCCAGGTGGGAGAGACATTATGAATTGGCTTATCAAGAGCTGAAAGGTGACTTTGCAAAGACCTGAATGTCATAAGGCACCATAATCTCTTCAGGCAAACAAACAGGATTTTTTTTGTCAATTTGTGATCCTTTATGATATTGAGAGGGCACAGAGGTGCAGACTGTCCCTGATTTTCAGATGAATTGCTCCACTAATATAAAAGATATTCTCATAATAGTCGCAAATTAGTTGATTGCTTGAAGTGCCAGAATCCTTAATGCTCTGCTATTTTAAACATATGGAAATTGATTCAACACTTATCATTTATTTAGAGATGTAAATTTATTGAAAAAGATTCCACTTCTTCCTAAGCTTTAGGCAAGCTCTGATACTTAGCTTTCTGGGCACAAGCAGGTTTTTACGAGGACTTATGATTTTAACTGCAGTGATTTACTTTCCTTCTAAAGGAGGGGAGAAGCAGAGGAAAATTGACTGTATTGTCTACGAGGGAAAAAAAGGATACTGGTGCAAGCACTGGTGTGAACTGACACAGATAGGGCAGTGTCTGGCACATCATACCCTGAGGGTCTTTTCCCAAGCACAGCACTGGCCCAGACCTTGCCCTAACTTCTGCTGCAATTGCTCTGTAAATCCACACTGATGTTGGAAGCACCCCTTATTCTGACAGACCCCTTATTCTGACACTTACTTTAGGAGAAGAGTAATGAAAAACTGAGCACAGGCAGTGACAGCAATGGCATTGGAAATCAGACCGGATCCCAGCCTCAGTCTCTTGGGATGCCTTCCCGCACGGGCAAGCCCTGTGCTGACGTCGTCGTGGGCATGAGGCTGCTGATAGGATTAGATGGGAAAGCCTGGAGCCTGGTCCTAGCTGTACTGCTGACAGCCTTCCTTCTGATTTGGCATAGTCACTTAGCACCTCATAAGATGGAGATTTGTGTGTATTAATCAGGAATACTGTTCATGCCTTAAAGCTTGTGAAAATATGAGTTTCTCCGGTGGAAAAAGATTTTTTTTTTTAAATGGTTGTCTTAGGTATTTGATCCTGTGTTATTATTATTCAGTATGATTCATATATTAATTCCATACTAAGAATGTCTCCGTAAGGCCTAGTATTATGCTTCTGGGATAAAGCAATATTTCTTAATGTGTTTTTTATCCCAGTATTTTTGCAAAGAAGCTGGAATGGGGCCAGTTCACGCGATGTGCCTACACATTAGTAGTTAGCCCAGGTCAGGAGAGCACTTATACAGTGAATGCCCCAATCATCCCTACTTACCGTGCTGTGGTTTGCATCATGAAGAGGGCACAAGAGGTGGTTTCCTCTCAGATGAAAGGCGGCCAGTGTGCACATTGCAATCTCAGCACTCTCCTGCATTGTGGATCTGCTCCCGGGCTGTACTGCTTGCTAGCACAGGCACAGCTGCAGTATATTTACTGCACCTTAAAATCTCTTGATGGTATTTGGGAGGTGAGTTCACTGGCTAGATTAATTAACCACCAAGCCTGGTATTTGACTGGCTAATGGTTAATCAGAGGCTTTATTTTCTAGTTTACACCATCTTGTTTATGATGCTGAGTCCAGCCTCAGTAGTATGGAAGAAAAATCTGGCTCTGTTTATGAGGTAAAGCATCTTAGTGTCTTGCATAAACCTGAAAAATTAATTTGGAATAAGACAGGGTTATAGCAGAGCTGGCTTTGGAAGTCACTTCTTGGAGTCTGGCTCAATCAGAATCTTTATTCCCAGTGGGATCTGGTGATGTCCCTTGTCTTAAGACCCACTACCTCCACTTTGAAAAGAGCAGGAAACCACCACAGCCTGCAACTGCTGAGTGACCCCCATCCCTACCCTTCCCTTCTGCCATCGCTCTCCAGCACCCAGACCCAAATGACTCTCTCTTTCCTAGTTACACAATGACTGCACACCTAAATGTAACACTTCTTACCTTGTGAAGGAGAGGGTGACAGCTACCAGTACCTCTCAGGGCATTCAAAGCTTCTCCACCACATAGGTGACCTCTCACCTCGATTGTGCTGGGCTGCTATGAGGCTATGGTGTGACTCAGCTGACAGAACACTGTGGCTGCCATCACTGGATGGTCTCTCACCTTTGTGTCCTCTCCACCTCAGTCCTATCAATGGCTCTGCTGTCATCTCCTCTGTGCAAACCACTCCCAAACATCTCCTCCCATTCAGCTTCCCAAAGCACACATGGCACAACCTGTGGCTCTGGTGTAATTTTGGTACATGCCCCACACACTTAACGCAATTTTTTGTCATCTTTATTATGTTTGATGAGCATCCAGGGCTCCTATCACAGGCTCTGTGTTCCTAGCAGACTGTCACAGTCTTGATACTTATTGGAAGCACCGGAGTAAAACCCATGCTGCTCACGGAAGTATTTGGTAGCTGTTTTCCTGAGCAGGTGCTTGTTCAGTTTTGTTGGTGCTGTTAATGTCTGGCAGTAGGAAAATGTTAAGGAGCTATGGAGGAAAAAGCCAATGCCTAAGTTATGGAGGGGTGATGGCAGAATTTACGGGCTGACTGGGGTGGCAAAGGAACAGACAGTTATATCTTACTTGCAGCGTGCAGGGCTTGTTTTCCTTCAGAGCTGACCCTGTACAAGTGTGCCTCAAAGGTTTTCACACAACATCCTACAACAAAGCTAGCTGGTTTCGGAAGAAACAGGTCAAAATTTTCATGTAAAACCTTCAACATGATATTTAGTGCACTTTTTACACTCTGCCCTTCACAAAGCCCTGTTTTTACAACATTTTATGAGAATTAAAATTGCAGTCAGAGGTATCAGAATTTACAGGTACTGTGGGATTTCAAGTCAGATTCATATGATTCCTTCTGAGATATCCAATCAGTTGTCTCATTTAGTTGTCAGTGTCATTTAAAAAGCATACAGTTGAACTAAATTCAGCAGCACACAGAAGAACATAACATGTCAGCCTCACTTCAGTCCCTGCTTCCACCAGCATCTGCCTAAAAAGTTCCCTAAAAGGGAAGTGAGGGTATCCCCACTACACAGGGCACACAAAAACTCACAGACAGAGCTAAATGAAACTTAGCAAGGCCAATCATCCCATCAAAACTCTTGCACAAATCCCTTTAGCAAGGTATTTTCAACCTATTTTTTCTCCAACTTCCACTCCTCCCAGCCACAGGGCAGTGGTAGCAATGAATTTTGTGTTCAATTTACAATGCTGTGAGATCAAGTCAGGCTAGCTCAGGCCATGGCTCCGTGACAGCACCCTCAACATATGCAGCATGAGCTCGAGGTCTTTCACCCTCTGTCATCTTGCCCTTTCTTTCTCTTGTCCAAAGGAATACTGTTTAGTCCTAATGAAGGCAAAGACAAGGAGGGGGAGGAAGATGGGTCCATTCACAAGGTCTTTGTCACTTACATTAAGTTTAGAGCAAGGGTGAATACAGCCAATGCATTTGTAATGTTTCAACACCTACCCCCTTTCCTGTAAATTCCTGCAGGACTTTGGCAGCAGAAAGCATAACTATGCTAGAAGTCATGGAATTACAAAAGAAAGAAAGGAAGGGAGTGTAAGCAGAGGGAATAGGAAGCAATAGCTAAACAGAGACTTTTCCATTTATATACACACCCTTCTCACATAAACCAGAGGTAGCTATTGCCTAAGTGACTATTAGTTTTGTTAATCATCTTCTGAGAACAGGGTTTGGGTGTATGATCACCTACTTTTAGTTCACATGTCTGTCCCCAACATGGCAGCTTTTGTTTGTGAGGCAATAATCAGCAATACTCTTTTCCTTTTGATAGCACACGTATTTGTGTGGGTATAACAAACTGTAAATAACCAGACAGAACCAAGATGTCGTCATTCATTGTCAGCAGCTCAATCCACAGTTGTCATCAGAAGCCAACATCCCACCAACATGCCCATTCCTGGGCACCTGTGTTTTCCACAGGATCTCTCTGACTCAGCAGTTAGCACATAGGCAATTACTAAAAATAAGTGTTCTCCATCACATGCATTTACAGGCTATGCTTCTCTTAGTTTTCAAATGACAAAAAAAAAAAAAAAAAAAAGTAGACATTCATGGACTGTTGAATTTTTTTTTTTTTTGACAACTCAAGTAAATGGCCTTTCAAGGAGAAAAAAGACTGTAAAACTTGGCACATCAAACCCTTTCTATACATATCTATAAACAGGCCTGTATCTAGTCTATAATACAGGAAACTGTGCAAATCAACTAAGGCAGAGCATCTTCAAAATAGATGTACTACCCACAGTCAAATGCAGAGCTATTCCAAGACATGCTGAAGAAAAACTTTTTTCCATCAGTCTGCCTTCTCCACAAAATCAGTTCAGCCAAGACTTGTGAGAGGAGGGGGATGCTTTGGTGGAACAAGAAAGGGCAGTGCCACCCGCTCTTACACATGTGACTCTCATCAGGGGACTGGGACACCTTTTGCCCAGAGGTGGCTGCTCCTGTGGCTTAGCTGGAGTGACTCAAGCTGTGCCTGCTGGCAGGGCTGCTCAGCCCTTGGGGCTGGAGCAAGGGCAAAGATGGGTGGAAGTTTTTCTGTACATGACTAAAATCTGAAACATGAGCTTGGGCATTGCTGCAATTGTATTTTAAGACATCCCACACAGAGAAGCAGATGACTGAATTTGCCCCTTTGGAAACCAAGCCTTTTTATAAAAAAAAAATAAAATTGTAACAATACTTGAAATTGTGACAATCTACTTGAATCAAATTAAATCATTATTGTTTATTACTCCTACAGTAATTCTAGTTATGGGAAGTCATAAGCAGGCCATGTTTGCAGGTGGAGTTTAATATAAGCTGAACCACTGAAATGGATAAAGTCACTGAACAGAAGAAACCATCAGAAACCAAAGCTGCCTTGAACCGCTCGCCCTGCCATGGCCAGCAGGCAGCTCTCCATGAATGCAAAGAAATCCTTCGTTTCAGTTCATTCTCATAATTGCATTCCACATACACTGTTAATTCACATTTTAATTACCTGGCATATAAAAGACATTCCTGCTTTATGTGGAAAAATTATTGTGTGGTGATAAGATGTGCTAGTGCTAAAATCCTGCAGGATTAGAACCTACCAGGAATAATCAGGACTACTTTATTTCATTAACAGGCTTAATCAAAACATTTTAGTCAACTTATTTCTCCAGCATGTTAAAGATATTGCCAACTAATTAAGAAAATTCTAAATAACTTGCTTGGATTCCATTTTCCATACAAATGAAACTTGCTGCAAATTATGAACCAATGAACAACTGTCTAATAGGAACAGACAGACAACATTTAGTATCTCTTAATACATGAAACATAAAATTTCAAGGGCCTCAATCAAAACATCAGGCTGGCTATGGCTTCAAAACAGATGTGGATTCAGAAAAAAACAACATATCGCTGCTGGTGGTGGCAGCCACCTCTTCTGATCTTAGAAGTTGCCCACTGCATGGTTCACCTTCACAAATTACACTCCTGGTACCTGAGAACTGTGGGAAGGGTGGAGATGCCAGAGCTCCTCAGGCAGGAGATGCCAGGAGCTGCTTGGGACAAGGGCAGGGAGGGAGGGGCTGGTCACACACTCATAGGACTGGCTGGCTCACACCCCCGAGCAGGCTGTGGTTACTCACCTGGGTGTGGAAAAGGGCACATGAACAGCTCATGAACAACAGGCCACCCTTGATATGATGCATCCGAGGGGGATGCAAAGCACGGCCAAATGGAGTTTAAAAGTGGTGTAGTCTCATGAAAATAGGTTAATTTGGTTACCAACAAACAGAGAGGGGGGGAAAAATAGCTGTCAGGGAGGGATGAGTGGGAAAACATGGCCTAGAGTACAAAAACAAGGCAGAAATCGATTAATCTGAATGAAGTTTTCCCACTTGCTGATCTAATCTGCAATTAAAGTGGCGATTCAAATCAATGTAGCCTGGTGCTATCGTACCCTCTAAAGTTTCATATCTTTTATTTACACATAATTAATAAACTTCCTACGAGATGTCCTGGATTTTAGAGTACATGAGCAGGCAGTGGATGGTAAGCAATGAAAATGCTGCACTCTGCTGCTTTTCCATTTGAGTGCAAATAATGTCAACTCAGGAATTTGCTCCAGTAATGGGGAAATGGCATCCGAAAAATGTCTCTCTGCTTATTCAGACCTTTAGCTGGCGGAGAGTCAGGAGCAGCATTAACATTTATTAGACTGCAAACCACACCATGCAGATCTCCTGCACCAAATGTGACATCCCAAATTGGTACAAGCTCGTTAAAACAGACCATTTTTACTGTCAGAGGAGGAACAGAGGGAAAAAAAAAAAAAAGAAGAGCAATTGTGGCTTTTCATCAAGTATATTTCATAATTGTCCATTAAAATACATACCCACATCACAAAACACTTTAAAAAAAACCAAGTATTTTTAAATGTATGTACAATAATGAAAAAATATGCCTAAATATGTATCTAATGCAAAAAAATAAACCATTTAGTAAAATCTCCCTTCGAATGTCCCCTTGCTCTTCAACGTGTTAAAAAAAAGGATAGAGCTCAGTAAACAAATAGGAGTTAAAACACAAACTAACAGATGAGAGCAGTGCAAAGCAGACACCTGAGAATGAAGAGGCATCTGATTCAGCTTCCCATTCCCCAGAATTACACCACAACTATGGTGCAACTTGTCCTATGTCAGTGGAATTTTGATTTTAAAAAGTCACCCTGGTGTTCAAGCTCTGAGAGGCTGCCTATGGCACTCATTTTCCACGTGAGCAAAAAAGTTAATGATAATCCAACTAAGCACGCTTTAAACCCCCTTTAAATGGGGGTGAATTTCACCCTAGGCAAGTATTTCATGTTCTGTGTACTCCTGCCAAGCACAAAGAGATCTCGTCCAATGAACGGTATGGACTAAAGTCTACCTTGACAACTGCGGTGGGAGAGAGACTTCTGTTGTTTCATGGCTACATGTTTAGTCACCTCTTTTTACTGCATTCTCTAGGAAACTGCAAAGAGGGCTCCAGTCCTAGAATATCAGTAAGTCAAATATTTTGCATTTGTGGTGTTGCAATGTCACTAGTAGTTGGGTTTCTAAGTATTTCTGAAGACTAGGTCTGAATGTCTGAGTTAAATGAGACACTTCAGTTGCTAAAGAAAATCCTGATCTGATTCTTACTTGGATGAGTTTAGGTGACTGATGTATATCCTTTATCTTGCCAGAGTCACTGCCCTCAGAGCACATCAGGCTGTATGTGACACACAGCTCTTGTCTGCAGAAGCAATCTGAGGAGGTTTCAGTATTGCTCCTACAGGGAAGGTGGCAGGAATTGAAGCACTATTTAAAAAACCTGCTTATAAGGCACTGGTGCAGCAAGGTTTGTGACAAACATGGTTTAATCGTTCCTATTTTCCAACTGGTTAAAAGTCAGTCTATTAAATCAACCATAAATAGCAATAAAAAGGCATTAGAAAAGTCCCAAACCAAAGAAATCAACTTAGTATTGAAACTTAATTTATGGCAGTCCCACGTCAGTGCACACACTAGCTCCTGCATGTGTGAGTTTTTAAAAAAAAACCTCATTGTCAGCACATGCTCACCCTATATACAAAAGTCCCCTGACAAAGTCATGATGCGGTGAACATCTCCTACAAACAAGAAATTCTCAGATGACCTCCTACAGTCACATGTTAAACTTGCAGATGGTGGACAGGAACATATATTGGCTTACCCACTGTACATATCTATTCAAAGCTTTACCAGAATAAGAATATACACAATATATACACTTAATTCACACAGTAAAACAGCCCTCAACATCTATTATTTTGTAGGGCTGTGCATTTCTTCTATTAAAATTCCACACATGGAACTATCTCTGTGCCAGGTCCTCTTCATAAGCAATAGGATCACTTGAAGGTAAATTAGTTCTTCATGTATATGTAACAGAAACAGCAGAACCTCAGCCTCTAGTCATCACTGTCACTCCCAGACTCACTCAACTGCAAGTCATTTCCTATAGAAAACAAAAACCAACAAAACACAACAAGTGAGTAGGTGTTAATTCACATCTCACGGCAATCAAACCAAAGAAGGTCACATTTTTACTGGAAGATTTAAGTAAGAATAACACATGAAATGAATGCTAATATCATCTGTGATTTAATGAAACTGCTGGCCATGCCCAAGAACATCAAGAGCTGCATGAGGCTAATACACAGCTGGATCCAGGCCAAACCAAGCATCCTTGTCTCCAGAGCCACCAAAGGTGCTCCCTGGTGGGACAACAGCCCTCTCCTCTTCAACAGCTGCTAGCAGCTGCAGAAAGCATTCCACAGCCTCCACCCACCCAAGCTCCTATATATGGCTCTGGGACAAGGCATTGGGGAATTCCTTGGCTTTCTTTAACCTTTAAAAACAGATTGGTTTTGGTTTAAGGCCATTTGGCAAGGTCTCCACATATCAACAAACCAAAAGGACTGTTAAAGCCATCACAGCTCAAGGCTGAACTAAGCTGACACGTGCTGTGATGGTGAAGGCTCCCATCCAAAGTGCAGAGATCGGATGAAAGGCCAGGGTATGCATCAAACGTACTGGCTCTAATCCTGTTTTGCAGAGCACTTGTGATTTGGTGAGGTGGAGGGGATAAAAAGGGGCAAGAATCATCTTTGTGTTCTGATAATTGAACCTAACTGTTCCAGCATTCTACCTCGGCCCTCTCTCCAAAATAGCTGCAGGGCATCTATGCAACAGCTATGCCCTGGTTTTCTTCAGTTCCTCTTCCCTTTTCCAAGTCAACAACTTGGGTTAGGAGTGATTCTCCCCATAGCAAAAGTATTTTAAACCCAAAGGCAAAAAGCATTGCATGAATAGAGGAGCTACCTAGTAGTTCCCAGATTCTCCTGCAGTCAGAAGCTTCATTAAACTCATGCAGTATTGCTGTTGTGGAGAAGCAGGGAGGAGGCTGCTCACAACCAGAAACAGGGAAATGGACAGTCCCAATGGCTTCATTGAACTTTGTATTTCACTTAGTCCTTCATGACTGGCAGGAAGACTGACAGGCCTCTAAGTTCCCCAGCAGGCCTTTTCGGTGTGGTCTGTACAATACACTTATCTTCTCAAAGCTGGAAACTCTACACATATCTGTATTCAGACTCCACAAGTTCCCTATGAACGGGTGCCCAGAGATGTGTGCAAATGTGCCTCAGGAGGAATTAAGAACAATTTATGGTAATTTCAAATGCAATATTTTAACTCCACCGAGTTAGAATATATCTGATGCAGCATAAGGAGAGAGCAACACAGATGCACACCATGTCCCTAGAGAGTCTCATGGGACAGAACTATGCTTTAAAAATGTTTCTGATAATTTTAAAGGGTGACATGAGCTTGTACTAATTCAACGCTTGCAACACCATAGCTGTAATATTTTAACATAATTTTAATTCAAATTTCCCTTCAAAATGTGGTATTTGTGAAAATACAGCTGAGACCAACACAATAAATACGCTGACAAAGCAATAGTGAAGACCACAGAGACTGCACTTAGGAACCCACGACAGCATTGTGCCATTCACAATTCTTTACAGACCTTTAGCTGACACATGTGTCAACCCCACTATTTCCATATAATCTGTGTATTCACACAAAAATAATTCCCATCCTCCAGCGCACCAGATCCTCCCACACCAGTGGCTACCTGGAGGCCTGAATCAAGGCCCAGTAGGGCCAATGTGGGCCACTGCACTGATTCCCACAGGCTCTCCACACCTTCAGACAAGTCTCAGCCCCCTGTTCACAAAATCTGCCCATGTACTTCAGCCAGTGCAAATCCCTGGGACTACTATTTGGCAAAAGGCACTTCATGAAGTTAGCCTAACATGCTAAGTAAATGAGTGGTCACAATCAGCTTTCATCAGTGGTAAGACACAAGCATTTACTTACGGAGCGTGTTCATGAGCTGATTGCTTCCTTGTGGCCTGCTGGTGCCGTTAGCAACAGTGTTCCTGTTGTTATACTGCTGATGTGGTGGCTGGGAAGGGGAAACATGTGCTGGCTCTTCCCCCTCGCTGCTGGAGCTTTCATCTTCACTCCCAGATGAGCTTTCTGAATCCGATGAGCTGCTTCCACTGCTGCTGCTCATCTGCTCAATAATTTCAACCTCTGCTCTCAGTTCTGAAATAAAAAGGAATTCATCTGGTTGACACCATAAACAGGGCCCCATGGAATTTTGGAAAAGAATGTGCAAATGCAATAGTTTTGTCAAGGATAATTTATCACACCAAAATATCTCACATGAAAGAGAGAGACAGGAAGGGAAACCAAAAAATTCTGAAAACTTCTTTACTTATTGCTGTAACTAAATTTAAAGAAGCAACAGCATAGGTTAGTATCCTAAAACTTTTAACTTCTACTGTTATTCTTTATATAATTCACACTCCTGAAAGCACTTTCTGCTTCACTATTTTTGACAGGCTATATGCTCTACACACAAAGTAAGTACATCAGCTGATTGAGGAAATCTAAATCTGAATTGTTAGATGCTGGTGACAATTAGGCTTTTGGAAAACAAAAAAAGGTGCATGTTGGGGTGGGCATATGGACATAGGCAAATGATCACAACAGAAACTGCCTTGACTTCAGATAATATATGAAACTGCTTCAACACAGTCACATAGCCCATTGTAAACAAACTTCAGAAGCAGATGGATGACATCAAATAACTTTGCTGTAGGACAGATGAGAAGAGCTAAAATTTTCATATGCTGGGGAGTGGTAAAAATACCATAACCTACAAGCTATAGGTTAACCTGTAAGCTACAGTGCTTACAAGTAGCCAGGAAAATAAAGAAACTACTCTGAAACTGGAAAGTTATTCAAGTCAAGACACTGCCCACTTTAGGGTTTCCAGTGCAAAAAAACACTGGAACACCACGACATCACCACAACAGCCTCATCAGCAACAGCTAGTGTTGGCTGAATGACTGGTTACTAAAGAGCTATTAAGGTACGTCACCGCAAATTATACAATATTGTTAAATTTGTCCTAATTTTAAGTGGCCTAAACACTAGTAGAGGACAACTCTTTTGTATCCACCCACAAGGCTGAGTATCTAATGACTCAGTTCATGTTGGCAGGTTTCCATGAGAGAACATCCACACCTATGTTAACCATGGGATGTGAAACCCTCAAAATTTAGGCTTTTGTTGTGCTAGCAGTTCTATACCCACAGGGTTCACCCTGGAAAACTCACAGACTAAAAGGGACAAGAATGAAAGAAGGGAGAGAAGAGGTATGATCACCCCTACCTAACAAATGGAGAACTGATACTGGGAGTAATTCATGTTAGGTCAGATGTGTCAGAGTCCATTTTTTATTAAGACCCATTTTCCTTGGGCTGCCTAATACTCTAGAGTAACAGGTAAGTTTTCAGCCCCCACAATATTTGCTGGAGAGAACTTCTCTAGCTGAGAATTTATTAGTTTGAGAAATTATGTTTTCTTTTGCCAGCTTTAAAATCACTATTTTTCAATTTCAAGGTTTAGAGCTCAATTTCAAGTGCTATAGCTATACTCCAGCTGGGTATTTAAGGACAGTGGTGTTGTTTCTCTAACTTAATTCCTAAATCTAGATCCCTGCCTAGACCATCTGTGCTCTCTGTACTTTACCAGTATGCCAGGTAAAACCTACTCTTTCAGCTTGAAGACATAGCATAAGAGACCATTGGAAGAGAAAGAAAGAAAATATGATTCAACAGAATCATATATTGATTCAACAGGCCAACAGAAGATACTACTTTGTACTGTAATATCTTTCTCCCTTATTCCCTCCCAACACAGTCTGGCAGGCTTTAAAAATCCATTTCAGGCCTGGAGTCTGATACACAAACAAATGGGCACTTGGGAATCACTGTTCTCAGCCTAACCACATCGAGGATTTCAAATTATAAATGTTCCTTGTGTTTAAGGTTAAGAAATTAATAGGGGAAAGCTAAAGGAAAGATAATTAGGAATAAGGGTTCTTTCTTTTTAAAAAGGTTTAAACTTCCCCCCCCCAAGTTAATGATGTAAAATTTCTACATTCTTCTAGTGATGGAGCTGTTAGTTGCAAATTATAGTGACAATAATTACATGGCTAGAATATCCTGGATTGCAGCAAGCACAACCACCTATCACAGTCCATACTGCAAAAAGATACAACAGACAAGTCTAATATAGGACAAGTGCCTGAGAATTACACATGTATGCTTACAGAGCTGGAGTCTGTGGCTGGAAGGGAGGAATGTTGGCACATGGACTGAGAACATAGAGCCCACATGTAAAATAGAATGAAGAAGGTGAAGTGATCTAATGATGGTGGTGAGAGGGAAAAGGTAAAACAAAAACACACTGCAAAGAACTAGGAAAAAAAAAACCTAAGCAAGAAGTGTGGACTCGATAAAGTAGGTGAGGCAATAACTGAAGGAAGTGATGCTGTCTGACCAATGGGAAAGGAAGATTAGCCTGGCCAATTTTAAACAGAATTGGAGATTAGTGTCAGAATGAAGAGTGGGAGGTTTCTGCTGGGGGAAGCAGGGAACTAAGAGCCCATAAAAGAGGTTTGGTTATGAGAAGAGAATGAGCGAATGACTTGGAAGTAGTGCTAAAGCCCACTATGCTGAACAGAGGCAAGAAAAAGCAAAACAGAACCAGTGTCACAAGCTTCAAGGACTGGGAAGTTAAGGCTGTTATCAGTGCAGTGGTCACTGGTAGAAACTTGGTCAGAGCCCATCTTCTAGTCAACTTTTGCCTCACAGGCTGACAGTGTCCCCTCAGACCTCTGTTGTCTCTTGTTCCTTGAGCCCAGAATTCTAAACATCTTATCTGAGCAGATGAGAAAAAAGCAATTGTTTTCACTAATGTTATAGTGGCTGCAGCACCACTAGAAGTCTGTCAAGAGAAATTCAGCAGGACCACTAAGGAATTCTGTTCAAAACACTCGTCTCACACTGTCAGTGACTAAGCCAATGATGACATCAAAGCCTTATAGGAAAAACAAGGCTGCTTTACAATGGTTTGATTTTGCATTTTCCCATTTGATTGCTATGCTTAGTAGAGTTACAGGTACTGAAGACATGGGTTAAACATTTCCTTGTGGTGCTTCCCATTAAAATAGTTGTGTGTGTATGTGTACACACAACAGAAGAGTTTGACCTTTCCTAGATCTTTCTGCACCGTAAGAACAAACACCTCGTGTCGATGTGCCTGTGGGGTCTGAAAGATGACAAGAGTCAGGATGTGCAGCAGTTACTTTTAAAAAAGCTTTCCATACAGTACAGTTTTGAACACTTGCCTTAATTGAGTCTATATCACCTGAAAAGGCTGAACTGCTTTGAGAACCTTAACTTCTCTACATTTCATGTTACAGCTGTAAGATTTCTTTCAAGAAGACAAAATGGCTTACTGTTTTACACTGGCAGGCAATGCAGGTTTTGGAGTAAAAAAAAAATAAAATTCGAGGTCAGAAATCATTATCCAAACAGAACAGCCTTTCTCAACAGCGCTGTCCTCTGTATATATTCAGTATCAAATACCATAACAGTGTTTAACTGTTCCTACCTCTTTTCTCAATTCCAATAGGTTATGCAGATTTTTTAACTAAAGCCCTAACCTTAGGCTGCAAGAATACCAAGAACTTCCAGAAAAAAGTCATTCAGCTTTAGGGAGGGTTAAGTTTGAATGCCCATAGTGGAACACTTACTGTTAATAATAGAATGCAAGGTGGAGAAATCAACTTGATACTGGCACTGTGAGCATGTGGAGATGGCAGCTAGAAGAGGCAGTATTTTATACTGATGTGCAGAAAATCGGATTGAGGTGCTCTTGAGAGACAAACACAGTGCTATGACATAATCCTCACACACCACAGCTACATTTCAGGTAAATAAAATCTGCTCAGATTTTTAAACACTGAGTCTTAAAACCTGAAATATGTTTCTGTGGGTTTTTTTCCCAAATGTTGTAATTATGTCAATATTATTGACATGTATCAATATGTTACATGCTGTAATTACATCAATGCTGTTGGAAAGATTTCTGCTGTGGACAAGTATGTCTGATAAACATAAATTATTTTGTACAAATAAATGGCTGTACTGTGGTATATGTGTGCAAATGTCCACAGCTTAATGAGACATTATCTATCAGATGTAGCTGAGTGTTCAAAACAACAAGCTCGTACCCTCTCCTATGCTCCCTTCAAACCAGAGGACAATATGGAAGCTTGCAGGGGAAAGGATTCCACATGTGCAAAACCCTAGACATAGCCTCCCAAAAGCCTCTGTGCATGGGAGGACTGACTGGTTCAATTCTCAGATGCTCTGACTCTGTCCTCAGACAGCTGTGTAATGAGACAGAGAACTGCACTACCCGGAAGTTCACTTCCAGCTCATCTGTCTGAAAGGGGAGCGATGGAAATGCACAGCTGAGGGTACCAGGGAAAGCAGAAACGTGCACTGCCCTACTGAACTACTGTGAAACATCATGAGGGCTGTTGTGTCTTACCACACCCTTAAGTAGAGCATACTGGAAGCAAGAGAGTGTCAAAGTGCCAGAGATCCTTTCAAGCACCTCCTTTGGGAATTTTACATTCTGTGCTGTGTTCATTAAACAAAACCCACAGAATTTCAGCTTTCTGTTTATCTTTCTTTTGTACAGAGGAAGGACTTCAACCAAAACAAAAGCTACTACCTGAATGGAAAGAACACAGGCTCTTCAGAGCTTGCAAGTCTGTGTTCATAAAAACACACATTAAGGGAAGGTAACAGGATTGCAGACTACTTTACAGCTTTTACAGGTCATTGTCTACATTTCATTGTGGAATGGTGCCATTTCAGTTCTACCTTTTTTAAGTAGGTTCTTATGATATAAATGGTTTAGCAATGCTGACGCTCTAGATCATCAAAGCTGGAAAAAGTTATAGACTGTAAGCAAAAAACACCCCTGACCAGGCCTTTGGCTCTTCTGGGGCTTTGTACAACTCTCCCTATAAAGCATTAAATTGAAGACCTATTTTTAGTAAAAGTCAGGTGCTCTAATCTTTGATTTTGGAAACAAAACTCCAGAGGTTATTTATTTGGAGGTACTTTCATATAAAACATGATCAGGTGGCAAAAAAAATATTAGGACAGCTCTGAACAATGTGACTTATACTTTAGACCACTAGAAAATCATCTCTTTGAACAGGTGTCACCCCAAACAAATGTAATTATTTTACTGTAATACAACCTTTACAAATTGCTGTACGTATACAGAAAAGTGCCCCAAAGGTTAAGTAACTTATTACACCCTACAGGAAAAGACATTTAAAATCCACAACTGGTTCAATTAAAAAACTGATATATCACCTATTATCTTTTTCCTTACCTATTACACAGAAAACAAAAATAACAATGCAGCTAAGGGAACTGTAGCCAACAGAATCTCTCAGACGTTGATTCTGGCTGCTGACCAGCACCCAAGTATTGAAAACACTACTGCTGCAGAAAAGTGAGACCAGTCAGCACCTATGCAAACACACAGCTTAGCAGCAAAAATGTCACCTAGTGATTACCATGAACTGAAAAAATACCCTGCGGAGTAATTAACATCATCTGGGCAATTAACACAGGCTAAGTCTACAGACAAAAATAGTTATATGGGACAGAGAAAAAAGAGAAAGGAACCCAGACAAAAAAGCAGACAGAAAGAACAAGCTTAAAATAAAATAATTGTGTCTGGCGCCAGTGCCAGAGAAGAACCAAACAAAAATTTAAAGCCTTCCTCATTCTGACTGTATTATCCACAGCAAAAACAGGTAGGAAAAAAAGGCCATGGACAAAGAAAGTACATCCTGCCCACAGCAGAACACTAAGACAAAGCAGTGCTTGAGCAGAAGAGTGAGTTGAGCCAACCATTCCTTTAAGGTACTTCTAAAATAAAATTTTAGCAACCATATGGCAGATGTGTCAAAGCTGCAAAGGAGTGGTTGTGGAAGAGAGGAAGCTGCAGGGTTGTTCACTCTCATTCCTCGCCTAGCAGCACTGCTTGGCATGGTGCAAGCTTGTCTTGTGCTGGGAACACAGCCCTAGCCCTTCCATCGCATCAAGCAGTGGCTCCAGCCTTACTTAGTGCAGGGTAACCTTCTCCGAGAGACTCGACTGCGAAACGAGACCTTGGACCATTAGGCTTTGCTATTGCTGTTGTGGCTGCCTAAGACCACAGGCAACTGGTCCAGCACTGAGCTACAGAGTCTCTGAACTCACATTATTTTTTTTCTTCTTTTCAGAACAGGGAAAAAGTTTGGAAGAGAGAAAATTATCCAGCAAGAGGAAGTTTTCTCATGCCAGAGAAGACTGCAGTATGAATATCTATTCTAGTAGAAGAGAATAAATAATTCACTAAGATGAACAAAGAAACAAGACATAAAGAAGACAAAACAGCTGTCAAGTACCATCTTTTAATCCCTGAATGTTTTTAGAAATTGCAGAGTCACAGTTTTTATCATAAAGAAGAAAGACAAAACCAATCAAAACTTAAGAAACTACAAACCCTTCTTTACCTCTCTTAATATCATCCAGCTGAGGCTCAGGTGAAGGATTATCTTTCAAAGGAGAAGTTTTAGGTCCAACTGCTGGCTTGGTTGGGGCTCTGAACTGTGAAGGAGGCTGAGATGCTCGGGCAGACTGTTGCTCTATTCGGGCTTGGATCTTACTGCTGCCCTCTGCTCTGAAGAAACAACCAGACACATTGAGCAACTATATGCAACTATGTTCGGCTTTTTCAATATCCTTGTGCTAATGCATCATCTGTGACTTCCTTTTGTACAGATCTCTACTTTGTTTTACAAAGATGAAGAGTGAATTACAGCTTTCTGTATGCAACACTTGCTTTCAATAACAAAGAAACATACTACACTGCAACACCCTTACAAAATGTATTTTCAAATCCAGATGTGATTCAGTGATGCCAAATTCTCTACTTGAACGTCAACGAAGGCTTTAATTTAGCAATTAGTATTTGTATTTTTAAAAAAGAATAATCAATCATAGTAATTTAAAGTAAATACAAATCCATTCACAACAAAATCCTGCTTAAAACAATCACAGCAAAAGAAGTATTTTCTCACTTGCAATTAAATCATCTCAAACTGAACTCTCTCAGAGGTCAACTTGACTAGAGTAATCATTCTTACTGCTAAATACAGCATACAAGCATTTAATTCCTGGTTTTTATCCATTTGCTGTTAGCCCTTCAAAACAGTTTAAGCTCTTTCCTTAGTGGAAAATAGTCTCCAGGATAACACTATGCCTAAGTGTTCAATTCAAACCAGGTATTTCTGCCTTTTACTGAACTTCTGATGTGACTGAGATTGTAGAACATCCAATACCCTTGGCAGAAAAAGAAACCCAAAAAACCAACCACAAGCCCAAAATAGGTTCCTTTATGGCACACCGTAATAAGGTTAAAGGGTGTGGTGTATTTATTGTGTAACACCAAAGCCTTTGGGGTTATGGCTTTATGTAGTGCAGCACAGAAGCAGCTTGTGGCTATTAGAGTTCAGTTTCTGTTCTAGGAGGGTGCCAGCTCAGAACTGTTAAACTTTGTGTCTGGAAACTAATCCCACTGAGAGGTAAGTTAAACTAGCCCGTGTTGAACTTCCCAGGAATTCACCTAAACCACCTGTGGAGCTGGTACACTGAGCATTTACTGGGGTATCTCTGTGCCTGAGTGGACTCTAGATTCAGCCTTGCACAGAACCCCCTCGTCATTTATCAGTAACACGCAGCTAGTGGATACCACATTAATGCAGCTTACACAGTCCATCTACAGCAGAAGTGAGGAGTTGGGAATATACTCACTGTATCAAGTAGAAGGCAAAAGCCAAAGATTTCTGGTGTTAATTATGCTCTTGGAACTACAGACAGTTTTATGTGGAGTAAGTTCACTTCCCTGTGAATGTCATCAAGGTGTTAACACTAAAAGCCCTGTTCCCACAGAGTGTCAACAGGTCATTAAAGACCAAAGTAGCCATGAAAAAAAAATGGCACTGCTGATTTAGAAAGTGAATGACTTTGCAAAGCACTATTCATTAAAACAGGGATCCCCAAATTTTTTATTACCCTCCCTCTGCCTGAAAAACACTGAAGTATTTTTCCGCACACCAGACCCAGAACTCAGCGTAACCAAACATCCCACTGAACTCAGGCTCTCCTGCACCTCTCCTTGCTTCTTCTGACAATGTCCAGCAGAACTGAAATTGGAAATTCAAATCTCATCTCTGATGTGCTCATATCCACTGGACAATATGAGTGCTACATGGATGAGTTTTCACATCACTGACTCAGAGGAGTGTTACAGTCCATTTACCTTGAACTCAAGGTGCTCTTGGCAAACATCCAGCCAACTACTGATGAGCTGCAACCCACATTTCTAGTAGTTTTAGCAGCTAAGGGCTCTATACTGCAATAAAGTGGTTTTTTAATGTAAAACTTCTAAACTTATTTAAGAGTTTCTTCATCACAAGACATTCGAACAACTGCTTTCTCTTTAGATCTCAGCCTGTAGTCCAGTGATGCTGAAAAATCCAGACACTTCAGGGACTTGCAGAGCAGTAAGACTGCTAAAAATGTTCCAGCTGCATGCTTTGTAGCATTTCTGCAGCAAAGTAAGAGTATTTGGTCAGAAAGGATTTCTGGCTTCATCAATTCTTCTAGGCAAAACACCACAACCATTATTTGTACAGCTCTGCCCACCCCTTCACCAGTTGGAGGCTTTGTACTTGTGTTCCACATAATATATTGCTTATCCAATATGGGAATGAGTGTTCCTTGTTCCCTAAGACTATGTTATTGAAACATCATGACTCCCACAGGAAGCTGGAGCGAACAAACCTAGAAAGTCCAATAATCCTTTTGACAGTCTAATATTTTCATGGTTTTTTTTTGGCTAACCAGAGATTCCTGAAACAAATCCCATCCTTCAGCAGGCTTCTAAAGCCTCAAATCATCACAGGTGTTTCATTGCAAACTATAATTATGTCATTTCAGCAGTGGAGAATTTACAAATTCTTTACTCTTGGATTCACACTCCTATTTGCATTTTTAGGCATGATAATTGGCCATGTAAAGCTAAGGCTTAGTAATTAAACATCACTACAAAATAACAGAGTTCTGTTTCAAAACCCAATCTTAATAAGAAACTTCAGCAAGAATTAATCCTATCAAGAACCCTGTCCCCAGCTTTACCTTGTTTTCTTGACTTGAATGCTGCTACTGAGTTTTTCCAGCACATATTCCCCAGTGTCATGATTGATAATAAGCACACAGTCCTTCTGATATGGCCTTTTATTTCCTTTAAAGACAGTCATTGGCGGAGTTGAACCCTGGTACAAAGAAAAAACACATATTTGTTTGGTTATATTACCCTGCCCAAAAATTTATGAATACGAAAAGAGTATATGTATTGCTCTGAAAAAGAGGCTAAGCACTTAATGCTTAGTTCCTACAGGAAATACTCATTCACGAAGAGAAAAATACAGAGAAAATGTGCAGTAGATCAGACATTTCCTCATAGTAATATTATGCCTTTCATCATTTTAAGTGTCTCTGCAGTGACAAAACATCTTCTCCATGGCTGCCTTTATTTACAGTTCTCATTCCCAAAATGGCAGCATAACTAAATTTGCATGTTTTATATGAAATCCCCACATCTTCTTGATGTTTCTGCTGTAGAAATCATGGGTTTGGATAAGAAATAAAGTTCAAATTATTTGTGTAGCAGAACTATTGCTCAAGGAAATATGTGGTCAATTGAAAAAAAATTTAAACTGCATTGAATATCTTACATAAATATATATGGCAGTATTTTCACAGTGGATTACAAGCAACTGTCACAAACTATGTAAGAACAGCTGCCTTCTTCAAAATCAGATTAGCATGCATATGCCCATGCAATTATACTGAAATGTCTTCTCAAAGGCAAATGGGGTATTTTAATGCCTTCCAGAAAGTCCCCAAAATGCTGCATAGAACCTTAAAAGTCTAAAGGCTTAGACTGAGAAGAAACAAAAACAACAAACTCATGTGGTATTGCACACTGGCTAACTGGTAATGCAGAGACTAAGCTCAGCTGTACTGCATCTATGCACAGGCTGGTTCATACAGCTGGTTTGGGGCTACAGCTGGCTGAATCCATGGTCTACAAGCACATAACAGCATGGATACACACCTGGCCATGTTAAAAAGCTGTTACTCAAGGGGTTATGTTCTCAGCTATGAAACATTCTCAGACTTCTCTGTAATGTATAGATACCGTACAAAAGAATTTTTTTAAAAAAATAGATGTTTATTCCTATGCACCTTTGCACATATTGTAGGAAAGCAACCAAAATCAGGGAGCAAATGAAAAAACCCTGCACTCCTGTATTTTATTTTGAGGAGCAAAAACAAACAATCACATTTTAACTACTCTGGAAGCAATTCCTATTCTCCGTGTTGCTTATAGATAGAATATATTTGAATTTAAAATGGGTTCTGAACAGTAAGTGTGAAAAATCTGAGTTCCTAACAAAGACACAGTAAGAGAGATTCAGAAATATGATTCAGAAAGGATGTCTCAAGAAAGTCTAGTCTTCAAAGGCATGTTACATTTTTATCATTCCTACATTTAAGAGAGGAAAGCAACATTTAAGAGAGTAAAAAGAAAGCTGAAAGTCAAACCCTGCCTGCTGTTGACAACTAAGCCAGGAAATGTATAATGCACAAACGTAATGCAAATTGATCAAAGTTTGTTGGCTACCATTCTGCTACCCAGAATGGTTACAGCAAAGACTGTGATTTTGGCTAAACATTAAGTAGAAATGCAAGTGTTTAAGCAAATTAAGTCCCACTCTTCTACTTAAAACTAAATGTTTAGGGTTTATGTTAGTGCCTAAATAACAGTGGCTATAAGATTTTGCTGATTACAGGACAGAAGGAGGTAGGTGAAACAAGTAACATTTAATTGAATTGTTTTCACATGTGAGGGTTTTTTGCCTGACAGAGTTCAAGAAGTGTTTGGACAATGCTCTCAGGCACATAGTGTGATTCTTGGGATTGTTCTGTGCAGGGCCAGGAGTCGGACTCTGATGATCCTTGTGGGGACCCTTGCAACTCATGATATACTATAATCTTCTATAATCTCCTTCTGTAGTACTTTAACAAACAGGAATTTTCACTTCCCCAATCCAGACTGTTTATCAACTATTAAAGTCACTAAATTCCACATGTAGAAATAGTACTTCAATTTATCCAAGCTGCAAGGGACACCAAAATATCTCCACCGAACAAATTATCAGAGATATTCCCAGTGATTAGGCAATTTCAAAAAGAAAACCTCAACTCAGAATTTGGATCCTATCTGGTTGGTGGACAACTGGGAAGCAAAGCAGCATCCAAGACATTCAGTGAACCTTGTCAGGATGAAACGATCTCAAAACCTCTCACTCTTTTCCAGTATTTTCCAAGTGTTTTCCAGCTCTCTGTCCAGAACACAGACAGCACTGCCTTGGAACAACATACACAGAGCAGCTTGGCTGCCTCAGCCTTTGGAGCCTACTCTAAACTGTTCATACTGAAGGGAAGAGAATCAAATTAAGCTCCTCAGTATAGAGATTTGGAAAACATTACAAGTGATGCTGCTCAACACAGAAGATGAATGAGCAACAGTGCTTCCAACTAATCCAAGATGAATGCTGCTGTTAGTTACACTGTTACCTGCTCTCCAATAGCACTACCACGCTCATCATTTCTATAGACAAAAACCAGTATGAGACCTCCTGCAGCACTGAAGGTGACCAAGGCCATATAAAGAAAAGGAGCAGGGTGAAGCAGGCTACAGCTTCATTCAGGGAGAATTACCATCACCTACCAATTAAAACCACGGGTGTGCTGGAATGAACAATACCAAAAGGATCTGACACATGGCTTCCAAACTGACTGGTGCCCCCCTGCAGCCACCAGACCCATTGATGTCTGTGAATTCTGGTTTATTGGCTTGACACAGAGCATTAACTTCAGCTAATAAACAAATCCAGTTCCAGCACACAAGCACTTTCTTTTGTTTTGGTAAGGAAACCACTGAATTGTCAATTATAAAACAGCTGCACCTATAAACAGATTGATCACCTGTTTTATTGCTGTTTGACCATCATCCTCACACAGTAGATCTTTATGGCATCATTAGAGAAGAAAGTGGATGGGAAACCACTTCATGGCCACTCACCAGAACTGTCCCCTTGCTTCCACTGATAAAGCTGAAGGCAGGGAACCCTCTATGCCCTATCTGTACATGTTTGAGTAAGGGCAGGAATATGCTTACTGGTCCGCCTGTGGGTTCTGAACATCCAACCCTGACTGAAGCCCAAGTCACACTGCCTTTCTTCAGCAAGCCATAGCACTGAAAATGGATGGGAACCAGGTGTACAGATTCAGCCAATAGTAAAAGTTTCCTTGTCTTTCAAGGAAGAGTAGGAAGGAAGGAATCAAAAGTAAAGAACAATTTGCAACCTTACAAATGTATCCATTTACAAAGATCCAGCTGTACAGCCCTTTCCTAAGGTAAACAACTACAAGTCTAGCTGCTTAAATATTGAACCCACAGTGTTAATAAAGATGAAAGTGAAAATAGCATTTACATTAGACTGTAACAACACTGCAAATTTGTTGGAGAGTAAACAGGGGCACATATATAACAGACTTACTGGAATATGTGGCAAAGTGATGGTAACATCATCTCCTTTACCCACTTGGAGGTCCCCCTCACAAGACGTATCAATTGATGCTGGCTTAAAATCATCTAAAGAGGAAAACAATTGTGATTACATTTGTTAGAGTCTCCAGAAGCATCGACCTGCCCTGCAAAAAGCCATCATACATTTACTGGATTATAGGGAATGGTAAAGCACACACTAGTGTTTACAGCAGGGGTGGAATAACACCAGTACTTTGTGTCTATGCATAGCAAGCCAGCCATGTGATGGTACTGTATTCTGAACTTCCTTTCTAAAATGGAAATAAGGTTCTAGACTGTGTGTCTGAACACCAAAAGGAGACTTCTCCAAAACCCAGGCTTTGAGTGGCACTTGGTTTTGCAGGCAAGTATAAAACTGTACCAATTAACTCAAAAGAGTAACAACTTCCAAAACCCTGGGCTCTGCTTAGCTCTTGCCAGTTAGTTCCAAACCTGAGGACTCTCTCTGTGACAAACACTAATTTAATGACACCCACTCATTTAGTCTTTCTGATATTTCAGGCTCTTTAACAGCCATCTCAACTCCACAATAGCGCTAAAATCTCCACATGGGTGGAGACCTCAGGTCTCACTTATGAGGACAGAAAGAGGTGCTGATCTTAATTCAGCAGTCTCCATGCTGGTCCAAAGCATGTGGACAGAAAGCATCAGTAAGGGGAGGCACTCTAATGGCTTTAAACTAACACTCATTTTTGCTCTGTTGTATAGAATGCTTTGTATCCCAATAAAGGTACTTCTCTTTAACGTATTCATTTGAATATGTTAAAAGTATTTTCCCCTCATTATTCTATTGTGCTTGTGAGCCATAAAAAACCCAGAAAAAAACCTATCAGAACCTCTAATATCTTAAGAGAGGATTTAGACGAAGTGAAATAAAACCACAGAGATATAGGCTAGTTTGCTTTGTGTTTGTTTTTAAAAGAAGCCTGCACTCAATTCTAGCATCCCTGGATCTGAAGAGGTGCAATTATATTCACGATCAAGGCTTTTAATTACTGCATTAGCTATGAAATTAGTACCTCAGAACAAATTTAAAATATAATTTCCACTATAAAAAACACGTTTGCAGGAAAAAAACCCCTAACCCTGGCTTGTAATAAATTCTCATTAAGCAGATGCTAATGTTTAATTGAGTTTTACTTTGACAGCACAACAAGCAGGATCAGACACACTTGACTTAATCCTCATGCCTTAACTGCCAGATCAAATCATAACCTTCATTTTCATCTGTGCAATCTGTTTCTAGCTATTGTTTCCCACCTACTTTATGTGCAAGCTTGCTAAATAAAACAAACCAGCTGTACAAGAGCTAGTGTCATTGCCAAAATGGGATCAAGAGTTTCAATAGCACAGCCAATAACTTAAAAGAAATACCACTATCAGACTTCTTTCTTAGGTATTGCAATATAGAGTGACTTTAAACAAACACCCAACAAATCGTTTTCATTTTGTTAGTTTACTAGGGGCACGTGCTTGGCTAATCCTCACGTAGATCGAGAGCACATACTTCCCTCCAAATACACCCACAGCTCTTTTCCCAAAAATCCCATGGTTTTAAGATGTGTTTTTCAAGGATAATCAAATTTCTCTGTACAGTATTTCAAAAACATTACGTAAAGGAATGAAGTATTTTAAGAAGGTCAAAACAAATGTAGCCTACAAAATCCTCACTGTAGTTTGTGTGAAGAGGATTACAGAAATAATATAATGTTTGGATCCCAGATAAATCATTCCAGAACAACACTTAAGGAAAAAATTATAACCAGACAACGAAGAAATCTCATTTGAAAGCCACAGATGGAAAACAGAGCATACAGAAAGATCTTCTGAAATAAAACTGAATTCTTCCAGTTGTAGTCTGAAGAGCTTTGGCTTTGCAATCCCTAGGAAGTTGGTTATTGAAGCACTTTCCATTCTAGAAATCCAGTTCATTTCTACCTGGATATGGGCAGGGTTTAATTCACATAGGATCAGGCACTTGGGTGACCAATATCACTGAAACTACTACTTGTGGTGTATGAATATGGGCCATGAGACTGGGCCTAAATTTGTGCATCATAAACCAAAATATCCTGCTGCTGTCTGCATAAATTCCCCACCTTCATAGAAAATTACTGAATTATAAGTTTAGTATTCTTTACATTTACTCTTGATGGTTTACCAGTCATTTTAGTAAAACAACCTGGACTCATTTTGCTCAAATTTCTTGCCGACAGAATTCAAGTACAGGGATACAGCGAGTTCCTCTTCAAAACAGTCTTCTAACATGGAATTAATTGCACCTAAGGCTAAATAGAGCAGTTGGAATAATAGATGGTGTCTTAAAAAATAAAACAAACTATTCTCTCAGTTATTCATAACTGCTCGAGACCCTACCTCAGGATTTATCTTGCATTTATTGGACATTACTGTATGTGCCTGAGTCCTTTCTGCTTGCTTTCCTGGGATAGTGATTTATTACAGCTGTCTGGAATCGGGACAGCCAGGGACAGGTCTGCTGGGATACACGTTGCTTCATCAGGAAAATACCCAGTTAAAAACCGAACTCCGGGTGCTCCCGCTGCCTCTCCAGGCCAGGCCTGCGGTGGGACCTGTCCTGCAGTTAAGTGCCACAAGGAGAACAAAACAAAATGGCAAAGCCACCCCCTTACGGAGGGGATCCCCTCATGCTTCCAAGCTGTTAATGACAAACTTTCTAAAGCTGTTCCTTCGCCCTGGCCTGCCTCGCTCAAGCCTCCTCCTTCCCCTTTTTCCCGGGTTGGAGCCTTCTGTGGGGAAAACGCTCGTGGGGAGGAAAGACAGGGGCTGAGGGAGCGGGAAAGGGGGGAGACGGGTGCTGAAGGGGACAGGAGGGAAAGGGGGAGACGGGCAATGAGGGGGCAGGAGGGAAGCGGGTAAGAAAGGCGCCGAGTGGGCACGAAGCCCCGCGATGGCGGAGCGAAGGAGGCGAGGAGAGCAGCGGGGTGGGCGCGGCAGAAGGAGAAGCGCAGCCGGGGGACGGGACATGGGGAGCGGGAGGAGAGCGGGGAGGAAGGGGCGGCCGCGGGGGAGGCGCTCACAGCGGATGGTGTGGAAGGAGGCCTTGGGCCGCCGCTCGAAGCTCTCGCCCAGCTGCAGCGGGTGCTCCTCCTTGTCCAGCAACGAGTTCGCCGAGCCGTTCATGGCCCCGCTCCCGGGCCGGCCGGTCCCTTCCCTCTCCTCCGTGCGCTGCCGCCCGGCGTCCTCCCGGAAATTCTTGACTTTCCCTTCCGGGAACCCTCTCCGGGGCTGGCGGCGGGTACGGCGGGGCGAGGCGGGGGCGCGGAGCCGGGCTGGGGCTGCTGCCCCGGGGAGGGTCCCCGGGGGGGTGGGAGCCCGGCGCTGCCCGCCCTCGGCAGGGCTGGGCAGGGCAGGGCAGGAGGGGCTTTCCTTCCCTGCCGGGGTATCCAAGCCCCGGTCGCGCTAGGGCAGGAGCTGCTGGAGGGAAGCCGGTTCTCTGTGGGGGGACCAGGGGATCACACAGGGGTGTTACATGTTTGTGGTCTTAGCTCTGGATTAAACACCTTTAAAAGGCTCTTTAGCCTAAGCATGGGCTGTTGCAACTGAGTTTATCATCACACTGCCTTCCCACCACAGCACATGCGTCACTGAGAGGACTGGCTTCGGTTTGTTTCCTTCCCTCGCTCGTTCTGTGATGAAATAATGGAGCGTGCCTAGAATATAGGCGTGTATAGAAATATAGCAGAAATTTTGCTGTTTAAGGTTTTTTGTTTGTTTGTTTTGAGGGTATGCTCTTCTTGAAGAGACTTCATTTCAAAGGAGCCTCTTCTCCATAACCTCTTCTGCTGTTTTTGGAGGAAAAGGGGGTGTGTCTGTGACACTGGACAAAATTCTGACAGCTCTTTTTTTTATTTGCACACTTCCGTATTTTATGTTTGTGTTTGTGTCATGACATGTATATATCATGATAGCATCACATATAGCATATATAACGTGTACATATGATCCATGATATGTATCATAGAAAGTATTTTATCATAAGATAAAATACATAAGTGAAGTACTGCTCTTTTTTTTTTGTTTTAGGGTGTGTATTGTTGTGTTTTTCTTGTTTCCTTTTTGGTAAAATGTCACCAGTGCCTGGTTCTGGGCACTGATGTACACGAGTGGTGAGTGTTTGCTACCTGGGCTTCCCTGGGAGTTACTGGGCCATGTGGGATTTAATCTGCATGTGCCATCATCCAGGATCTGTATGTTTGTGACAAGACAGGTGTCAGAACCAGTTTAACATAAGAAAAAATGTTTGAGTCCCTTCCCAGCCTATGCAAAGCTCTTTTTGTTAACTTCTGAAAATAAAACCACCTGTGATTGTTAAAACCAGTGTGGATCCTCAGAAGGAGGCAGTGGGAGGAATGCTGGCACAGGCCAGCTCTGGGCATTTTGGCCACAGTACTGGTTTTGTTCTCTTCTTAGGTGACATGGTGTTATAAATGCTGATGTTTTCACCAGTGTTTTCTCACAGAGCTGAGAGCAGGAAGGAGAAATACTGACATGAATACACTTTGTTTCATCAATTTTAATGTGACTTTTAAATGTCATCTGTTTTTCAGTTACCTTTTTTCTGAAGTGTTCTAACTGAGGTTAATGAGAAACAAAGCCCTTGCTTTCCTTCTCAGGTCCCCTTTAGTGAAAATAAAGTTAGAGCTGCACCATCTTTTTCTTGTTGAGTAGCTTTCTAGGATGCAGAGGGAAGACCAGGAGACTCTGAAGTATCTTCTTTAACTTTGACATCAGCATGATGGTGTATGTGGTTCTTAGTTTGGATGAAGGTTTTCTGAAATAAAGAGAAATCTGGTGACATGTAAGTCCATCAGGTAGGACAGATCACTAAAGTTGTAATAAGTGCATACTGTAATTATTTCTCATTTTTAATTCTGCTTCTAGATCCTCGCTTATTTTACCTTAGTTAAGTGATGGAACCATACACTAAAGGAAGAAAATCATCCTTGGGTCTTTGGTATTCATGCTTGTGTGAAAGAATCTAGGATGTTCCAAGAAAAGGCAACAGCCAATGGCTTAAATATAGTAAAAACATCTACTGAAGATGGTGCTTTCCACAAAAAAGGCCATAGTGCACGAGTCCTTAGCCCAGAGGAAGCTGAGAGACTGGCAAAAGATCAGGTGTTGGTGTCTGAGTTCAAACAACTAAAACTGGAGAAAGAGGCACAGAAGAACTGGGATCTATTTTACAAAAGAAACAGCACCAACTTCTTCAAAGACAGACATTGGACAACCAGAGAGTTTCAAGAGTTAAAGGCATGTCATGAGGTGAGATCTATACACTTGTGCTGTAAAAGATGGGGTTGATAATTTCCAATCAGTTGTTTCCAAGGGAGTTAATAATACTTAGAACAAAGCCATTTGGGTAAGAGCTGACATGTAAAATTTGCAGTGCCCTGTGTAGTTTCTTTTAATATCAAAGATAACTCCTCAGAATCAGATGCATCAGTTCAGTTTCAGTTTGTAAGTGGCCCATGCTGGATGGGGATGGTGAGAATGAAGTCTGGAATATTTGGGTTTTGTGTCCTAAATAGACAGCTTGTCTCTCTGTGTGCAAGCTGGTGCAACTTCAGTACACTGCTTTAAAGAAAAGCATCCAGAACTGCAGGCTAATTGCCAAACATAGGGGAATAGCCAGATGCATCTGTCGTTCCTTATAACTGAATGAAAGACAAGACAGGAATGGCACAAGTCTGTTGATTTCTTAAGGGGTAAATGACTGAAGAAGTATTAATATATTCTAAAATGATTTCTAGTTTTGCAGAAATCAAAATGTCTGTGTTTTAGTGTCAGATTATCCAGTGGCTGTCTACTTTGGGTTTTTTTGAACAATGTTAATTAAAATTGATTATAGCTTTTAAAATGCTGGTTGAACAGTGCCTCTGCTCATATGATGGGGAAAACAAAAATGATGTCTTTTGTCTCGTATTGCTTCCTCCCCAGTTTGCAGATCAAAAACTGACCATTCTGGAAGCAGGCTGTGGGGTTGGGAACTGCTTGTTTCCACTCTTAGAAGAAGATCTGAATATTTTTGCATATGCCTGTGATTTCTCTCCTAGAGCTGTTGAGTATGTGAAGGTTGGTGTGATATTTGGAACTTCTTTTAGAGTGTTTTTTAGAAGCTTCTAAAATTGCAAATGACTGTAACAACAGACTTCTCTTGGCTTCCTTTTTGTAAGAAGGGTAGAATACGTTTTGCCAAAAAATGGAGACTGATGCATTTCAGTGGAGATCCTATGTAAGAAGCCAAATCATTGCTCAAGACTTTGCTTTTCAGTGTCAAATTAGAGCATTATGGTATATTAGTTGAATGATTTATGAAGGCTGTTTTTTGGGAGCACGACTATGTCTCTGCTGACTGTGCAGTACAAGCAAAATTTGTTTGTGATGGAAGCTTGCCCTTAATAGAGGGAGTCCCAGGGAGAACCTTGGAAACAAGGCTAGGAAAGTTACTATTAAAACAATTTGTAACCTGATCTGGAGTAGGTATATTTACACTTAGTTGTGGGTATTGCAGTCCAAAGTTGAGCCTTGCAGCAGGGCTGGTGGGGGCTTTGGGCTTTAGAAGTCTTTATTAAGTTTGTAATCACAGGTAAATTTCTATATATCTGTTAATTGAAAGCATTGTGACCAAGAACCACAAGACCCATAGAGCATTTGTCATGGGAAAGACGGGAAGAAATACACGTGGCAAAAAGAAGAGAACAGCAGCTCCCTGGGATGCCTTGGCTGCACCCCAGGATGAGGTTGGGCTGAGTGTGTGCCCTGGGTTTTGGATGACTTAGTGGCATCTACCTCCACAGCTCTTGCTGAATTTATATTTTGCCAAGATCAGAATTTTTTTTTCCACAGCAAAACTGTGGCTAGAGCAGCCCAGCTGCAGATTATGCAGCAGGAGCCCCAACTGTTTGCAGTCTACCTGTAGCTCAAGAGCTTTACTTTCATAACCCTATAATAGGTAATTTCTTTAATTTTTAATAGTATTTAATAGTCTTTTTAATAGTATTTATGTATTCTTTAAAGAGTAGAAGCGGGGGTAAAACAGAAATGGTATGTTTTCTGAATTGTCTTAATGCACATTCCTTCTCAAATTCACGAGAACAGACTATTTTACTAGTTATAGTTTCACTATTGTAGTATGCAGCAAAGACTTTCTGATTGCATTAGCTGCCTGTTGGAAGTTAATATTCTTTTGCCACTGTTTTTTGTGTCTCTCTACTGATTAATTTCACAAGATTTTTATTTTATTATAGCAACAAATGCTGCTGATTTTCAGTGAAAGCTTGCTGTTTTAATTTCCCTAGAAAAATGCCTTATATAGTACTGAAAGATGTAAAGTGTTCCAGTGTGATCTTACCAAAGATGATCTTCTAGACAATATACCAGCAGATTCCGTGGACGTTGTCACACTTATATTTGTGCTTTCTGCCATTCATCCTGACAAAATGCATCTTGTCCTGAGGAACATTTACAAGGTAAACCCAGATGATTTTACAGCCTTTAAAGCACTTTCCTTCTTTTTAGCTGGAAAGTAAATTTTTTTCTGAGAAAATGACTCTTGCAATGGTGATTTTTCATATTATATTCCATGGATGTATTTAGTTCGTTCACCAAGTATGCAGGACTAAAATATGTTTTACAAATGTCCTTTTTTTCCCTCTCCTGGTATTGTGAGATTGTTTCGATTGAGGCCTAATTCATGCCATCAGTATAACAAAAAGGTATATAGAAGATGGCCTTCATGTACCTGAAGGGGGCCTACAGGAAAGGTGGAGAGAGATTTTTTACAAGAGCATGTAGTGACAAGAAAAAGCGAAATGGATTCAAAGTGAGATTTAGAGTAGATAGTAGGAAAAAAATTCTTTAGTGATGTGCTGGAACAGGTTGTCCAGAGAAGATGTGGATGCCCTACTCCTGGAAGTGTTCAAGGCCAGGATGGATGGGGCTTTGAGCAACCTGATCTAGTGGAAGGTGTCCCTGAGCATCGCAGGGGGTTTGGAACCACGTGATTTTTCAGGTCCCTTCCATCCCAGGCCACTCTATGATTTTAGAGCTGTGACTTGGGTTGTATGCTATGAATGATGTTTATATAATACAGAGATATCTGTGTTCATAAAGTGTGAATGATAGTGAGCCAAAATTAACTTCCAGAGATACAGTGACTCGCAGTTAGGATGTTGCTGTTCTTATTAAACACACTTGACCTGTGGTGATTTAAAAGTGGAGTGTTCAGAAGTCAACATTAATCTAGGGAGACTCGCCTCCCTAAGCTTTGTTAGTTGATAGGCTAGGATAGGCCCATCCAAAGGGTGGTTTAAGCAACCTGAATCGTGATTGTTCTGAATTTTCCTGAGATGTCATATATTGACTGCAGGGGGAAACAGTCAACATATTTTTTACTTTTGCATATGCATGTATTCAGGGTCTCGTATTTTCTAATATCTTTTGGTTTATTATCAGTAGTTTGAAAAGAGAATGTTAGGGGTTTTTTGTATATCTCCAGCTGTTTTCCAAAATCAGGATTGGTTCTTAGCTTGTGGTTATGAAAGGGGTAATTATTAGTTTTCTCTGTGGAGATGCCTGGATCATCCAAGTCACTTGCAGGTTTCTGTACAAATTGGCAAGTGGCAAGTGCTCCTTTTCTTCTTAGCAAATACAGCTGGTATTTGATGACATAGAAAAGTTACAGGCATCAGATACCTAAAATCAGCATGGGGAATGACCATGTATTTATAAATTTTAAACTCTTTATGGCTTGCTTTCTTTACCAAAAAGCAATTAAAAAAAATCCATGATGCATTTTCCCAAAATTATTTCTCAACATATTGCAACATTTTTCTTTCTCCCATGAAAAAATAAATGTCGTGATATTCTAAATTTTGTTGTTAACCATTAAACAAAATCAGGTGGTAAACAGGATACTACCCAACAGAAAAGATGCCCGGATGGGAATTTTTGTTAAACTGTATGTTTTCTTCTTTCGTCTGTGTTTGAAGAGTGTTGCCTATTTAGCTGATCAGCATCCAAACAAGGTATTCTAAAACTATTTGCAGTCTTTTGTTCATGGGAAAGCATTTTTAAGAGTCAATATAGTTTTTACACAACTTTTTTATTGCACAGGGAATGAATTGTATCTATAGCTATATCTACATCTATATATAGATGTAGATATATATATAGATATCTATCTCACTGTTGTATTGACTATATTAGTCTACCTTGTCTTCGTTATCTGTGTATGTCTGTATGTGTACACAAATAAATATACCTATATATGACTAAATCTGTTTAGCTTATTAAAGCATGTATGTATTGTGTGACAGGTATTAAAGCCAGGGAAGTGTGTCCTGTTCCGAGACTATGGCCTGTATGATCATGCAATGCTCAGGTTTAAATCCGGCAGCAAACTTGGGGAAAACTTTTATGTTAGACAAGATGGGACAAGATCGTATTTTTTTACTGAAGGTAAGACATACTGTAGAGTGCTTTCTTTCCTGTGAATCTTCTGTTTAAACTTTCTCCAGGGAACTGCCAACATGCCCATGGAAGTTTTATTTTATGTGGATGAAAATAAATTGTAGTTTCTTTCATTTACCATCCTTTTTGGGAAGAAGCAGTTATTTAGACTGGCAGAACTTTGTGCAGCATTTTCTTTTTTACCAGCTTGTTGTATGTGCTATAATGCTCCAAGAGCAGCAGTTTCTGAATTGCTGAATTCAGATGTGTTACCTAAGGGGAAAAGACTAATGTTCAGTAAGAGAGTTGATCATCTTCATGAAGCAACTAAGCAGTTCTTTTGACATCATTCTTTATGCAAGGCTATTTCTGGTGTGCAGGATGAGGTCTATTGACTTCTAAAAGCAGAACCTGTGACTGCAGCACTAAGAAGCTCATGCACAAATCCTGCTGGGATAGCACTGACTAGCTGTGGTCACTCTGTCTTCTGGGGTTTGTTTTTTAGTAAAGACAATGCAAAAAAACTTCCCATGTGATACAGTATTTAGTTTTTGTTCAGTGTTCATAATGGTTTAGGAGGAAGGGTAATTATGGCAGTTTACTGGTGGAGAATCTGAAGCACAGAGACATGAAGGAATTTGCTTAGATTCTCACAATGAATTGGGATTATAGCTTGTCTGTAGCTTCTAACTCCCAGTTCCTCGTGTTAAACTCATTACTCCCCCCTATCACTTGTAGAGTATTGTGTAATAAGAGCTGTGAATTTATTTCTGTGGGGCTCTTTGTTCTTAGTCTAAAGCAAAATACAGCCACTGAAGAGACTGATTTGGAGCCAAGTAAATGTTATTCATATTTTATGCCATAACATATTACCTAATTGCTTCTGGTATAAAAACCATTAATCTTGTCTGAGCTCCCCCTATTCTTCATAGGACAATGATGAAATCTAAGATAATGCAGGCTGTGCTACAGCTTCATTGAAGCATTTCTGGAGCTGTTCTTTATTGAGTGATTTTTAGTTCTGTTTAAACAATTAGCTCTTACAAAGTGAATGGATGCTAAAGGGAACAAATAAGAGACTGACCTAGCTATGGAATTTTAAATCCCATTTTTATTGTGTTTTAGAATGGTTTCTGAATGAGAAGTTCCTTGCTAGCATGCATGCTTCCCTTGGGAGAAGAATTGAGGTAGGGATGAGGAAAGAGGAAGGAAGGAGAAAAGAGGGAATTTATTTTATATTGCTCATAGCAGCAGTTGTTTTTCCTTGGGCTGGTCTGTGACAGTCTCATGGATCACCTCTACTCCCATTTTTAATCATTATGATCTCATTCATTTCATAGATTTTCATATAAACATTGCTTAATGCTTGAGAATTCTTTTGTTACTGGAGACCTGACTCCCATCATTTCCACAGAGGTTGCAGCCCTTGCTACTTTTCATTTCTTTAGCACTACATTGGTACACCAAGTAATTGCTGCGTGGGCTGATTTGAATGATACTTATTTATAATATGTCTGGTCTCAGATAACAACATGGAACTTCTTCCACGGGAAAAAAAATCCATTCTTCTACTGTTTGAAATAATACTAAATTTGTGGAAGAATGTGTGGTTGTAGTTTTGTGTTGTGATATATGTGCAACTTCCTTACAATGAGATTTGAGTAGGTCCACAATTAAGTGCTGTTTATTTATATTTCATTGGTGTGGGTCCCCCATTTTACATGAACACACAATGTTTACAACCATGGTGGGCTTGGATTGATGTAAGCCTGCAGTGCCACCAAAGTGGGTGGTCTCATCTTCCTCAACACACCATCTCTTGTGGTGCTTCCTGTACCCACATGATCACTGTTTCATTGAGCTGATCCCCCTGAGCAGTGAAAAATGGAATGTCTTTGTTTTCTATCAAGTAACACAAGTTTAGAACAGCTTAAATTTACAGTGAGATTACTGCCTGGGCAAGTGAATTGACGTGCAGGAAAGGAAAAATTACGATTTTTTCATTACAAGTCAATAGCTGCATAGGTCACCCTGTTTGTGAGGTGCTTCTGCCTTCCTTAGGGGAGAAATGCTTTGAGTAAAATTCTTTTGTTTATGGAAAATACTTCTGGTTCGACTGAGTGGAGGCTGGGTACCACCATATCCCCTTTGCTATTTTGTCCATTTTTCTGTTGAGCAATTGCATGCAACATAAGGTGTTATTCTTCCCTGAGCAGAGGTGCATCTACACAGCTGGATTACCTTTGAAATATTTGTGATAAGTGATGTATTCAGCTAGTGAAGGTCAGCTGCACAAAGGGAAAATGCACTGGTGTCAGTCACAATGAGAATGACAAGGCTTAATAAAAATAAAGAGATGTGGCAATTTTTGGAAATTCAACTGAGTAGCTTAAGCCCCAGTTTTACAAGCTGTTTTGCTTAGGTTGATGTTTCTAAAGAAGATCTTTATTGATTTTTATTCAGCAGTCTGCCCACATAGAACAGCTTGAAATCTGAAGGCCTGTGTGATTTTCATGCTGTAACACATAAGAACATATGCTTATATAAAGGCTGTCTGGTGTTTTAAAAATAACTTAAACATAATATTTCTTTTTTTTTTTTTTTTTTAATTC
This sequence comes from Corvus kubaryi, assembly GCF_017639235.1. Lineage (NCBI taxonomy): Eukaryota > Metazoa > Chordata > Aves > Passeriformes > Corvidae > Corvus > Corvus kubaryi. Next base: position 16,441,606 of record NW_024581137.1, on the reverse strand, counting down.
TCTTCCAGAGTTCTTATCTCAGCTTTTCAAGGCTGAGGGATATGAGCAAGTGGTCAATGAATATGTGCAGCGAGAAACTGTGAATAGGAAAGAAGACTTGCATGTTCCAAGAGTTTTTCTTCAAAGCAAATTTCAAAAGCCTTTCAGTGAGACATAAGTTCTTGCTGATTAGCAACAGCATTGCTTGTTTGAAATGGAAGCTAGCACATAAGCTGTGTGCTCATCTTTCCGGTGAACCAAAAATGACTGCATCCAGTACCTCTTGTTGGTTTCTATCCTAGGATACAAAATAGGAATGCTATTTCTAATTCAGTTTTAAGATGGTTTAGTGATGCAGGCAACCTGTTGAGCACCTGTATTCCTGCTTCTAAAATAAAACCTGTGCAACATTGTTGGAGGATCTGGTAAAGCATATAAATATGGTTAATTTTAAGCATTAGTTTTCATTAGTTATTATCATAACTGCTACTTCCATTTTTATTAAAACTATTTTTAAATAAGTATCCTGAGTTTCCTGTCACTTGTGATTTTTGAGGCTTGTTAATGTTAGAATATTTCATTTACTTTCAGTACTTGTAATTTCTCAGATACAGGATTGAAACAGACTCAGTGAGCAGTATGGTGTAAGCTGCCTTAATATTTTAATAATGGTATGTTTTTAATCTGCTCAGCATTTAGGTGTGTAAACAGATGTTTATATTCTAAATAAGATCCTAATTTATCTGATTTCATGCTTGAAGAAGCATGCTAGTGGATCAGGTCGTCTTTATCCTTAATTAATTTCAGATGTTCTTCATTTCATGTGCAGAAATATTTGAGGTATTGCAAATGAGTTTCCTATTTGGAACTGAAACCAGCAAGTCAGGAGTACTTTCTTGGATATGAAGTGTAGTCAGCTGCTTCTTTCCTGAGCAGAGGTCTTAATTCTTTTCCATCACTCTGAGGAAAGTTGTGTTGGTCTTTGCTCTTCCTGCCACTAAAAGGCACCGTACTGTTGCTGCAGCAGACTTAACTGCTTGAAGGAACTTCATCCTTTCCTTACAGCACTTTGCACTGTGGCATTTTGCCCTGCAGGCCTTTTTCTGTGTTCTTGGATGATGTAATTTCAAAACCATGCCTGGGTCTTTAACCTGCATTTTGAACAGCTGCTCTGCAGCAGAGGAAGCCCAGGAGTATCCGGTGACTTGTGCAATGGCCTGTGCTGATCTTGTATAATGTACACAATTTGCAACAGGGGAAATTCCAGTGAAATACTAAGGGGAGGTCAAATACTGGGGCAGGGTCCAGAGAAGTTGTGGAACCTTCATTCTTGGGAATACTTGGAATAAGACCGGCCAATGCCTCGAGCACCCTGTGACTTTGAGGGTGGCCCTGTTCTGAGTAGGGATTTCATCTCTGGCTGTGTATATGAGTATGTGACTGATTGACTCAGGCTGTCATTCCACTGGACTTGTGTGTTGCTAGATGACCCAGTCATGCACATCTGATGTGGACCAGAGATGATTTTTTGCCTCTGTTTATGACAAAGTAGACATAAGATGTGATAATGATTTTTTTTCCCCAGGCTCTTAACACTGGCCGTATGTGCATGGAAAGAAAGAAGTAATAATTTTCCAGCCTAAAGCTTAATGTTACAAAGTTAACCAGTCAAAATTTTTTAACAAATTGGAGCTGCCAAAGGTCGTATTCAGTTGATATGGTTAGAAATAAATTTGCAACAGATTGTTGCTTCGCGTCAGGATACCACAGGGTTTTTTTGTCTGATACCATGAGCCCCACAACTGAATTTATTGTATCACAAGTCTTTGGCCTCAGAGGAAAAAATGCTTAAATCACACAATTCTCCTAATGATTCTTTGAGGAGGGTTATTACATGTCATCTCCTTTTTTTTTTATGGAGAGCATTATCCCAGAGATTTATGCATTGCTGACCCCTGCTGTGCAACCCTTTAGCTCTTTCTGCCATGCTAGTAATAAATATCTAGTAACATTTATAGTAAATGAAAAGCTATGCTAAAAAGGGATATAACAATGACAGCACTATTCTAATCTGATCTATCATTATTTGGTGGCTTTCATCAGTGAATGTTCATCTTTAGCACAGCAGTTTTGCAATGACTACATGTAGCCTGAGCTCTGTTGATATTTAGTGGGGTTTGAGGCCTGTAATTCCAAGTGCCTTTCAGGGCTGGAGGTTTGGTCCTTTCGGAGTATACAGCACATAAATGAGACTGAAGGAATGTCTTGCATGGCACCTTGTCACTGTGCTGTGCTTGTCATCGTATGCAAAGGCAAGTGCAATGAACTGTTCATCCCTGAAAGGAAATGAGATGTAGGCAAGAATCAAAAATATTAATTAGAGGACTTGAGTCAGCCCAATAGACTTAGCTGCAGACAGCCACTGAGTTCATTTTTACACTGAACTAACTATTGCCAGAACAATAATACATGTTTTTGTGAGTGGCTGTAGCTTCGGTGTTTCTGTGTATTTCTGTGTACACTCTTTTGTGTAGCAGCACATTAAATGGAGAGCAGTATTTCTAACTTTTTTATTATATCTCAGTCTCATTTCTAGTCAGACCTGGAAAATAAAGTAGCATGCATTAATGCCCCTGCCAGAAAGATCTGCTATAGTTCTCATAAACCAGATGTTATTTTGAGATGAATGGGCAGAAAGGCTAATCTGGTTTCTATGACTCTGCTTCTGTGAACTTTAAATCATGGCAATTTTTTGTAACTGTGGTAAAGTTTGAGGAAGTTGAGTCAGTTTTAAGAAATCCTTGCCACATCATGTGAGACACAGTGACTGATGGTTGTGCATGTAGTTGCTGTAGTGCTGAGTAAATTGGATATACTCCCCTGAACTCTTCAGCCTTTCCAAGCTCAAGTAAGCTCACCAGCAGCACATGCTGAGGGCACCTGTACCTAGTACCCTAACTTGAAGGAACTGCTGTGATAGGACAAGGAGTTACTGGTTCAGACTAAAAGAGGGGAAATTTAGGTTAGATCTATCAAAGAAATTCTTTACTGTGTGGTGGTGAAGCACCAGAACAGGTTGCCCAGAGAAGCTGTGCATGCTCCATCCCTGGCAGTGTTCAAGGCCAGGCTGGATGGGGCCCTGAGCAACCTGGGTTAGTGGAAGTTGTCAGGGGGACTGGAATTAGATGATCTTTAAGGTCCTTTCCAACCTAAACTATTCTGTGTAGAACTGTCCTTAGGGAGATGTAGTAATCAGGGATAATGGTATTAAAATTACTTGAAAAAAGCATACGTGCACTGAATCATGCTCACCTTGCACAAACAAGCTACTATGCTGTGATTGTAATAAATGTCTTGGTTGTTCTTTGATTTAAGTTGTCTGCAATCAGTGGAGGCTGCTGAGATGACTCAATTGTCTGTAGAAGACCTGCTTTTTGTTCCCCCTAAGCTGAACTAGCTGCTCTATTTGGCAAGCATAAGTAGTAAGTTCCTTTATGCCAACACCCTGTTCTGAGCAATATTTAGGATAGAAGCAAATAATTGTTGAAGTAATGGGACTGAAAAAATTTATTTTATTTTTTTTTAAATGATTTGGTGCCTTGTGCTTACATCCTCTGATGTTTAATAAAGTATGAACTTGGATTAAGGCTTTCCTGAAGTCAGGGAATCCTAAATGCCACTTTTCAGTGTGGGATTCTCTGATGTCTCCTCCTGGAATTGGACAGCATATATTAAGGAATGATGTTAATGAGCAGTGCTTCAGGGAGGACACGGGTAAGGTCTGACTGCCGTCTATTTTCATCAAATTTACAGAAGTATGAAGTCTTTGAGTTGCCTGACATTACGTGTCCTTTCTGTCAAAGGACAGCTTCTGTCAAATTTGGTTGATGCGATCTGATGTCTGACAACAAGCTACGACTAGACAGAAATCCACCAGGTATTGTGTCTATACTGTATGGATGGGTGAGCTTTCTTTGCTTAGAAATATGCACTACTGAGAAAAAAAATTTGAACTTTAAACTGATGGTATCACAGCAGGTTTTATGTGGTTCATTTGATAGCTAAAAAGCTAGTTCAGGTGCATCTTTCAGGTACCTGAAAGTTCCTTGGGTTCCAAAGGCAGAATATTTAAGTAATTAATATAATACTAGAGGCATGGTTGATTGTGCATCACTTCTATGAAACCAAGTGCTATAAAAGTGGGACCTGAAACTCCAGAATCTGTAAGCATCAGCAGTCAGCTGTAAAACATACAGCCTTGCTCTCATAACTGGTATATGAAATCTGAAAGGTCATTTGTATGGTCACTTGATAAAATTTTTTTTGCTTGAGCTGTTGTACAGTTTATACATCTGAATATACTGAGAGATACAAATTATCAGTTAGAAAGTGCTTTATGGAAGAGTTATTTGAAAGATATATATATATTTGGAGAGGATATCAGTGTTGAGCATCAGTGTGTGAAGGAAAAATGGTAAGATTATGTTTAAGTTTCTGGGAAAAAAAAATCCTGAGTTTCACAGACCAGGGATGACATATAATTAAATAAGCTGTTCATCTAAAAAGTGAAATTTTGGAAATGAAAGCCTGCAGGTTCCAAAATTAGACTGGAAGACAGGGAGGCAGGAAGGTGGCATCTGATTGTGTACGGTATTAGTAATACATGCAAGGCTCTGTGGGAAGCAGAATTTTATATTGGAAAGATATTGCTGAGATACAATTAGTAAAAATAGATAAGTACTTTTTAAGGAGCTTACCACAATATAGCTGTGATGAATTTTTCACTGGTTATGATTGTTATTAGGAAAGATTGTGAACCATTTCAAACATTTGGGAGCAAACATTTGCTAGTTATGCATACTGCAAAAACATCAGGCCCTTGGGTGCAGTAGGCTCAGGATATGAGTATGTTTGTGCTCTGTGTTTGTAATGGGAGTTCATTTATTAGAACAAAGGCAGATGGTGAGCCTGCACTGTGGGGAGGCACACAGAGGCATTGCTTGCAAAGACAGAGGCCATTAGCCAGGTAAGAAGTTCCATTAGAGAACCTTTTTCATTCCCACTTCCTAGGCTGATATGCACCGTTCGTTGTGTTTGCAGCAGGGTGCTGTGTGCAGTCAGGGAAGACAAGGGCACAAGAAAAAGATGACATGATTCTTCCAAATTAATAGTGATTTTGTGTATTTCTACTTAAATGATTCTGTTTGGGACCATTTACCCCCTCTCCCAGCAAATTTTAGGTCTCATCTTGGAAAATTTGATTGCTTTTGAAGGTCTTTGCCCAAGACACAGGTTTAACTTGCATGCTTGTAAAATACTTGATGTGAAATACTTAGAAAGGCACCTGTGTGACTGAAAATATAAATCCAGCTCTGTTTTCCTCCTTTGACTTGTAAGAAGCCTTATACTTCACTGTCACTTCAGTGCTTTTTCACTGTTCCCACTTTGGGGTGCTGTGCTGTCTTAAGTTAGATGGCACCAATCAACTCCAGCTCTGGTTTCTGATGCCCGTAGCATCCAGAGAACTTAGAATGGGAATAAATGAAGGTAATTACAGGGAAAGGTCAGAAAGTAGGCAAATTACCAGTAGACAAGCCTGCCTTCTCTCTAGGTTCCACTCAGTATTTTTCCACAGCCCGTTTCTCTGGACTCTTGGATTTCTGTTGTAAACTTGGTACAGCAGAGAAGCTGCTGCTCAATGGGATAATGGTATCTTCATATATATGGGATTGTTGTGCATCTGAAATTCAAGGATATTCATGAGCTTTTTTTGGTTGTCCTTTTTCCCAGTTTTGGCTTCAAACTTTTGTGTGGAATGGGACACTTAACTGGAATTTTTAATATTGATTTTATTTTTAACATTTTTCATTAAAATGTAACAGACCTGTTGCTATTTTGCTAAAACCAGTGTTCAAAAGCAGGATGGAAGAAGATAAGGAGAGAGGAAAGGAGGATTGTTTTTGGCTTCTAAAAAGCTAAACAAAACTGAGAAATGTTCTGTTCCATCTGTTTTATTTGCAAACCGAATTTCATAGGAACATGAAAACACTTTGAAGAAGCCTCAAAACAATTGCCACCATTTTTTTCTGAACTACGTTCAGAAAGATAGTTCTGAAATCCTGTACAACTTCATAAACTTGGCTGTGACTATCTGGCTAAAGTCTCTAATCACAGATTTCACATTCAGCATTTGAGGGTGCTTGGTTGTGTCCTTTAGGACCTGGCCTCAGGGAACATCACTCTTGTGACCTCTTGACCAGATGAATCTGAGTCACTTACTGGAAGTTGAATATGCAGATGTTCCGGACTTTCCACCTGACACAGTAGCATGCCCTCTTTGCTCCATACAGTGTATGCCACTCAAGACTTTTCTGGCTTTGGATCAGCTTCCAGTAACAGTTTCAGGTTTTGATTTTGTTTTTAAAAGCAGCTAATAAATTAAGGATCAGCAACTATCTGTGTATTCTTGCCCTGTACTTGGCTGGGAAACAATGGCCAAGAAAAAGCCTGTTAGAAAGAAGAGTAAAACTGAGAAGAGACAAGGACCCACCTCAAAGTAAACTGAAACAATCAAGCTAATACAGAGCCAGAATGTATTTTAGAAACAGTGAAAAAGCTTCCTCTTACAGACTTTCCTCTATACAAAATACTAACCTGCCCTTAGGCTTAAGGGTTCCTTTCCAAGCTACTTTCCAAATTCCAAAACCCATAAACCTTACAGGAAAAGAAAATACCACAAGCAGAGCCTACAGCATTAACCAAATGCATCTCCTGAAGTAGGGCAGTGGTGTTCTCAAAAGCCCACTGAAGAGGGTGTAAACTTAGCAACTGAGAGCTTTAATCTTGATTCCATGATGCACAGTTTATGCTTCATTTTTACAGACTTCTTTATGGGAGACATTTTCCTGATTCAGTCATCAATAGCAGATCAGTAAGATAAAATGATTTTGCAGTTAGATATTAAGATATATTAGTACTTCTGTAAAAAAAAAGGCTACCTGTGAATGCCTGATGAAGGAGCAAGACTGTTTTGTTAATGCTAGCAGCAGCATAGTTTGTTCATGCGCCAGGTCAGCCTATTGTTTGGCAGGAAATTCAGTGTCAGGCAGCATTTTGTAATACTGTGAAGAAAATTCCAAAAATTAATATCCTTTTCTTTAATAAAAAAAAAACCAAAAAACCTTCAAAAATTTAAAGAGAGGAGCTTGAATGTGCCTGGCATGTTCAGTGTGCAACTAAAACTGTAGCTGCAACAGTGGCATTATTCATATTTAAATGCCAAAGCTGAAGATGTGCAATGCCAAACTTTGCTCCAGGGACGCTCAAATGGTTTTGCAGCATAGGTAGGAGTAGTGTAACTCCCTGTTACTGTGATGATACAGTTTTTGTTTCATGTAGCCAGCCTTTGAGTTGTGAATATGTTACTGCTGATTACATTCATAAATATGAGTAAAGTATGAGGCAAAAATATAAGCAAAGTATGAGAAATTTTCTTTTGTGGCTTGATTTGACAATTCCTGGAGCCTTTAATATCATATATCCTTACTTTAGCTAATTTTATATTGGTATTGATTTTATGGTGCATGTGTTGAATATTGCAGTGTGTGGAAAGAAATATAAATTTCTGGAACTGTAGATGGTATGATACGACAGGAGAGTCTCAGAACCCAGGGTGAATGGACCCCAAATGCCAAGTTTAACACGTCATCTTCCGACGAGGATTCTATTGAACAAACCCCTTTTAAAATGTTCACTACATGCTTGTTGTGGTGATGTCTGGGAACCCTTGAATAGGACAGCATTTTTCTAGGTGCTGTGGACTCAGAGTAAGAGGCAATACCTGTCCTAAAAATTGTAACCATTCAGTTATGCGAGTTTGGTAAGAAGAGGAAGAAAGGACATCCCCCTTGTGGTAAGACAAAGGGATTTATATTTTCCCTCCTTCAAATTTAAATTAGTGTGAAAATGGGACTGAAAAATTATTTCCCATATCTTGGTTCAGTATCTAACTAGCAAGCCACCTTGATGCAGAGCAGATCCTTTATTAATGAGAGATACTAGCTCTGATGTAGGGAAACCTGGTTCCTGAATGATTTGTCACTGCAATTTGAATGACAAGAGTACCATTCCCAGCCCTGCTGTTGGTTTCCTGGGTGACTTCAAGCCTTTACTCTTACCTTCTGCCCTGTAGGGAAAAGGGAAGGATCTTGGAGTGAAAAATTGAAGAATCATAGAATTGTTTAGGTTGAAAAAACCCTTCAGATCATTGAGTCCAAATGTTAACCCAGCACTGCTAAGTCCACTGCTAAACCACATCCTTAAGTGCCATATCTACAAGTCTCCAAAATACTACTAGGCATCGTGAATCCATTACTTTCCTGAGCAGCCTGCTCCAGTGCTTGACAATCCTTTTGGTGAAGATATTTTTTCCTCATATCCATTCTAAACATCCCCTGGTGCAACTTGAGGCCAATTACTTTGTCCTATCACCTGTTACTTGGGAGAAGAAACTGATCCCCACCTGGCTACAACCTCTTCTCAGGCAGTGGTAGAGAGTGATAAGGTGTCCCCTGAGCCTGATTTTCTCCAGGTCAAACACGCCCAGCTCCTCCAGCTGCTCCTCATAAAACTTGTGCTCCAGACCCTTCACCAGCTTTTGCTGCCCTTCTTTGGACATGCTCCAGCGCCTCAGTGTCATTCTTGAGGGCCCAAAACTTCACAGGTTTTAAGATGTGGCCTCACCGGTGCCAAGTACACGGGGGTGATCACTTGTCTAGTCCTGCTGGCCACACAGGTGTAATAGGTCACTGACAATTTGCCCAGGGATCTTTATTCTGTTCCCTGTCTTCCACTTTAGTGGGTAGCTGGAGACCAACTCATCTTAATGTTAAAGACTGAAGCAAAGGCAGCATTAAGTACCTAGCCTTTTCATTATCCTTTGTCACTATGTTTCCTCCTGCATCCAGTAAAGAGTGGAGATTCTCTTTAGCTCTCCTTTTGTTGCTAATGTATTTATGGGAACATTTTCATTGTCTTTTACAGTAATGTCCAGAGTAAGTTCTCCTTGGGCTTTGACCCTTCTAATTTTCTCCCTGTATAACCTCAAGGTATCCCTATAGTCTGCCTGAGAGGCTTGCCCCCTCTTCCAAAGCTCATAAACCCTCCTTTTTTTCCCTTGAGATACAGCCAAAGCTCTCTGTTCAGCGAAGCTTCTCTTCTTCCACACTAGCTTTTCTTTAGGCATGTGGGGACAGCCTGCACCTGCAACTTTACGATTTCCTTCTTGAAGCATGACCAACCTTCCTGGACTCCTTTGCCTTTCAGGACTGCTTCCCAAGAGACTCTATCAACCAGTCTCCTAAACAGGCCAAAGTCTGCCCTCTGGAAGTCCAAGTTAGTCATTCTGCTGATCCCCATCCTTCTCTGAGAATAGAAAACTCTATCATTTTTTGTGGTCACTCTGCCTAAGAGGGACTTCAACCATCATATCACCCATCACTCCTCTGTTCACAAACAACAGGTCCAGGGCCTTCCCTAGTTGGCTCCCTCACCAGCTGTGTCAGGAGGTTCCCTTCCGCACACTCCATGAACCTCCTACACTGCTCCCTATCTGCTGTGTTGTATTTCCAGCAGACACCTGGTAAGCTGAAGTCCCGCTCCTGGTCCATAAGAAACCAGGAGGTACATTCGGTGTGAGTTCTAATTCTTATTTTCCTACTGCTGCAAACATCAAGTCTTTAAAGCATAGGAGATGAAGAGTTAACTGCAATGCAGCCTTGAAAAGGAGAGGATAGGGTAAAAGGACAAAACTGGAAGTACTTCCCCAAATTAGAAATGGGCATGGTAAAAGGCTCCTTCTGTCAAAGTTGAGGGGAAAATTTCATCTGATTTCCGTGAGAGCTAGTTGTACCTCTAAGATGGCAAAGGGGCTTGCACTTTAGGATGGGAGATCTAATGCATCCCCCTCCTTGCTGACGCTTGATGTTGGGAAAAGAGGAACCACTGATACAGCCAAACCTGATCAAAAAACCTGATGAAGTGGGTACTCAAAATCCATGAGATGGGGCGAGGGTGTAGGAGAGGTGAGCAGGGAGGAGAAAAGTATATGGAAGTGCCTTAAGTGATACAAAATAATTTTAGTTTAGTGGAAGGTTTCAGTTACAATTGCATGGTGCCAGGAGCAGAGCTTGTAATAAAAATTGTTAGTATGTTACGAGAAGTGCCAGTGCTGCTCTTCACCTGATCTCTCCTGTCTTTCCCGTCTGTTCCTGGCCAGAACACTGCAAATCCCACTCTTGTGGAGTCCATAGGGAAGTTGGAGGGTTGGTTATCCCTGTGTACATGTTGTTTGCAATGCAGTGAAAAAGAAATCGCTTCTATTACCATCAGCTGTACTGTAAAATATTTATCTTCTTTCTAGACTGTCTCTGTTTTGTCAAGCTCTTGTCTGGCCTGGTTGGAGGCTTAGTCTCATGTTTTATCCCTAAATATGGATGTCTTATCCTGAAGTTACTTACTCATGCAAAAGTTGGATTTTACTTTTTTACTCTGCTTTGCTGCATAAGTACCGTTTGATAAAAAGGGTGAAGGAAGGGTGTTTGGGATTTTGTTCACAAGGTGGCACTAGCCACTAACCAGTGCCACCTTCCTTTTAGTCCCAGCACCACTGAACTGTCTAAGTCTTTGACTGGGTGGTAGGAAGAGCTGGTGATGATTAACTATGGACCAGACAACTAAGAGTGTTTTCTTATATGCAGTCAAGTCCTCTTTTTGTCTACTTAAATAGCACTTGGATCTCAAAGAAAGAAAAAAACTTTTAAAAAAAGGAAGTATAGCTGCATCTCAGAGATACTTATTGAGAGGGAATGTTCTTAGCACCATGTGAGGGAGAGTAAGGTGAAATACTACTACTGTTAATGGCAGCTGGGATTCTGATTGTCTCCTACCCATGAGGCGATAATTTGTTGCATTGACAACTTGCTGTTTGTTTTGGTTTCATTTGTGTCCCACTATATTAATACCTTAGAAACTGCAGTGCTTTATACAAATTTCAAAATGCAGTGCCTTAATACAATATTTCTTTACAATATTCCACAAAAATATTAGGCAAATCTCTGTTTATATTAACTGCTCCCATTTTCTTTCCCCTTCCTTTGTTTCATAGACGAGCTGCTCTCCAGTTGAGGGGCCATTCAAGCAGAGATGCATAGGATGCACATGACCAGAGAGGCAGCGTCTCTCTCATTAATTACTGTGTGAAGTCAGCTGTAGTTTAGTTTGCCATTTTACAGTTTCTCCTACTTTAGTAATCCCCATTTTGTCTCTGCCAAGCCCTTCTCATTTCAAGGGAAAGAGGAAGAATAAAATTACATTTACATATTGGTGGCTTTATATCTGACTTTAAGCATGGTGTGTTCAGTATAATCCATTACTGCTAATAAGCTACAGTAAAATTGCCTCAACTGCATTTTATGCAACAGTAATTCTTTTGTATATTAAATATTTGAATTAGTGTAAACAATAATTAGCTGCCAGTGCAGAAACTGATTTCTAAGAACATAGCTCCTCTCCTTGCCTTTCTTACACCTTCCTTTCTCTTTATTTAGAACTGGCTTATCCTTGCTTTTTGCACAAGTGAGTGGTATCTTCCAACCCCAAAATAAGTGACTTCATGGAAAGGCGTCTATGAATGAAACCTATCACCAAGCAAAGTGCAGAGGCTGTATCCAAATGGCTCCTTCCCAGCAACTGAATGATAGGCAGAAACAGAACAGATTGAGAGCTGCTTTTTCCTGCTTCCCAAGACAGTGGTGAGTGGGACTAGCAGGTGTGTTCAGTCCAGGAGAAGTGTCACAAAGGACCTGCTTCCCACAGGCAGCCTTTTCAGGCACAGTTCTTTCCTGGCCCCTCTCCAAGCACTCTGCCTATCTACTAATGCATCTGGTAGGCTTTCTTAGAGCCATCTTACTTCTTTTTAAGGGCCTGATCTTACAAAATGCTGAGTAGTGCCATTGGTTTCTACTGACTTTCAAGGAGGGGCCACAGCATCCCACAGATTTGGGCCTTGAGACATTTCAAGAAAAGGTTGCTTTGATGGGGAACTACAGTAGGGGTTAACAAGTGAGTATTAGTACTGTGGTACTGGACTCCTGGTACATTATGTTATTCTTCCTTCCCTTTCCACCAAACTTGTCCTGATTTCCACCATGTAGAAGTAACATCTGGCCTACCACTTCCGCTCTAAATACCCAGTGATCAAAAAGAAAATGTCATTGTCGTATCAAACACTCATTTGTCTGTACAGGCTGAGAGAGCAGCAGACCTAGAGACAGCAGCAGCTCAGAGTGTACTGGTGTATTTGGGCAGGACGACAAGTCTTCCCTCCTTGTTAACACAGGCTGATGGGGTGTCACAGCTGTGGGACTGTGATATTTCCCTAGTTATGTCAGGATTGAGTTCAGCCTTGGCATCTTTTTTCTCTAGACACTGAAACAGAGGTGGAGCAGGAGTGTTGAGTGTTACCCTGGACTGTGGTGTTTCTCTTGGCAGGTTGGTCTGTGTCACTGCCTGTGAATCCGAGGAGCCGTGGCCAGCTCACAGGGGAGGAGCATGAGACTGGGTGTTTGCATTCTACAGTGCTGGCACCAAGGTGTTCAGAGCCAACAACTGTACGGCCTGCAAGGGAGATACTAAAACTGGTATCTGCCCTTTGTTCAACAGGTTAGATGATCCTGGCACATATTACTGAGGCTGCATCCAATACAAAGCCAGAGGCAACACTATAACCCCAGCCTTCCTGTTCCCCACCCCTCCAGCACTCTTTAGCACCAGGCAGGACAATAGAATCACTTGGACAATTTGCATCCAGGATGTGCAGTGCTTTCCGTGGCTCCCAGTCTCACAGCCTCTTCCTTTCTGCCGTGTTCTCAGCGTGAAACTGGGAACAAAGGGCATCTGGAGGCCTGCAGCATGGGTGCTCCCTCCTGTCTTCACAGCAGGTGAATGGAAGCACAACTGTTCTGTGTTGGAACTAATCGGTGATCACAGCTGTCTCTGAGGTTGTGCTGGATTGTTGTACCCTGGAGAAACCGTGGCACAAGCAGTTGGAATGGGATGCTGTGCTATGTGGAGGCTCATATTGTGCCAGGCTAAGCAATTAGGGCTTGTCCACTGAATAAAGCAGACTGTGACCAGGTTTCTTGGCACTGTGTGACTATTGTATGGCAGATGGTACATGGGGTATAATGGACTAAGAAAATATTCTGAGTGGGGAAAATGTCACAGCTAAAAATGGCACCATAGCTGACATTGCTCTGGAAAAGCAGAGGCCAACTGAAAAAGCCTTTTATGCAGACAGTGGGTATCAGCAAAAGATGAAGACAGTCATAAGACTTCTTTTCCCTCCCATTCTGAATCAGTTGATATGTCTCAGACTTTAGAATTGTGACCAAGAGGTGAAGAGTGCATTTTCTTGTTCTGTTTTTAATACGTGAATACAAATTGAAAATGCAAACTGAGACACCAGCTTTTTCCATTGTGGGTGTTAACATGGTCCCTGATGAATTGCCATGTGGGGTCTGAGACAAAGCCATCAGAGAACGCTATTACTAGACAGCGCAAAACTGACCAGTTATATTAATCAGTTATAATTTGCAAGGCAGAGGGAAACCCCCGGGCTGGTTTATGAAATTTAAGATGGTTGAACAACTGTCCAGTGCCGTGGAGGTACTAGAAAATAAAATCTACAGACTACAAGAAATGCAGAAGGGCATGCCAGAACTCAAAATGTGCTGATGCAGAGACTTTGGCAAACATTGTTAGCCAAGACAGTGCAGCATTTGAAAGAAGGATGCAAAAACACCCACGGGTTGTATTATTTGCTGGTGGAATGCAATGAGTATAGGTTGGACTGGAGGATAGTGAGCCTCAGGAAGAAAAGTGAATACTGCTTCAGCTGAAGCAAATCTCTCCTAAACCACGTAATTGTGTTAGCAAAGAGGTATCCAGTGGGTCGCAGACTGATATGAACCACAAATACAGGAATATCAACACAGACAGTGCTGATATGACTGAAGAGAAACAGATAAAGCCTAAGTGATGATGGTAAGGTATGCAATTGACAATCTTGGTAAGTTGTGAATGCGCTCTATTAGTTTGCTGGGTGCAGGAGTGGGGAGGATATTAGTTGTTATGGGAATCTGGGACTTACCTACTTACTGACCTCCTCAGGTGAATATGCCATTAGAGAGGGAGGAGGCAAAAAAAAACCAAAACAACTGAGAGTGTGTGTTCACAGATCAGCAGTATTTGTAACACAGCAGCAGAGACAGCCCCACTGTCCCATAGCATTAGTATAGCCCTCCTTGCCCTGAGGCAGAAGTCTGGGGAGAGACAGGCAAATTGATTACCCTGTGAATCACAAAATCAATAGGGGAGTTAACAGCATAGATACCCATTTGCTCATTGTTCTGAGAGAAGGCAGAAATCCAGAATCATCCGCTTCATATATGAACCCAAAGACATTTAATAAGCATTTAAAAAGGAGCATTTTTCCAAGAGCTGGAAGAAAAATGCTTAAAGGATTCAAACATTATTTTTTTAAGCTTGGTGCATCGGCAAAGTTCTGAAAGCCTAAAAAGAGTGCATACATGCATTGAAGCCTTGCGCATTCCTGGGACACTGCTTTCTCAGATAAACTCTGGGACTTGGGCCTGCAGCATGGCCCCCAAATGACTGAACGTTGCGATAAACTTGTTTGTGCACCATTTCCCCTTCTCTCTCTTGAAGTCCTTGTTTTCATTAAAAAGGAGAATAGCTGTGCAGGCAGGGAGAAAGCCAGAAGGGTACTGCCTTGTGCCTGTATTACGGAGTATACTCATCCTGATAGCCTTCAGATGCCAATTGGGATTTCTTGGGTCGTGAGGAATTTCACTGGAAAATGCAAAGGACAGTAAATGGTAAGGGGAGCAAATGTTTCTGCAGAGCACTGCTTTGGCAGCCTGGGTCACTGCCTGGGTCTCCTTCTCTCAGAAACAGGGAAGAGATAGATACTACTAACTGATGCAAGCTCTGAGTGATCAGGCCTGGGCAGTGTGTGGATGCTGAGGAGCACTGGCTGTGCATGGTTGGGAAGGCAGCAGTGCTGCACTTTTTGGGAGGTTCCTCTGCAGAGTCCCACATTGCACAGGGGTACATGGTTGCAGCTGGCAGACTGCACAAGGCAGACCTCTGTGCCTGCTTGACTCAGGGTGATTTCTGAACCAGGAGATCAAATCCATCAACAAGTCACTTCCTATCCAGCCCTTTTGCCCATTTTCCATAATGTCCTTCTTTATAATCCTCCTACCCTTAAGTAAATTGACTTGCCTGGCTTCTTTCTCCCTTCAGTGATGCTAGCTACCATGTAACTAACACTTGTTATCTGTATATGATAAACATTTCCTTCCTTCTCTAGTTTATTGTCTTTAGACTGCAAATATTTGAGGGCAGGTTTGATTTCATGTATGTTTATGTGGTACTTAGAACAGCAGAATCTGAATTTGGGCTGAAACGATGAGGATTTAGTGACCCCTATCCTTATCTGTCATTTATAAAAGGTAAGTTCTACTGGTAAATGCTCTGGAGAAAGCACTGCTGCCTCCATTCGCCTTTGTTCCTGCTGTGCCTCATTTGCGTTGAGGATGTGTTGGAGGAAATTGCTCTACACACAACATGGAGTTAATTGCACTTTATTATACCCTTACTCAACATCTCTCTTTTTTTTTTCCTTTAATTTCTCCTTTTTCTATTAAGCACTAACAAAAAATATAGACAATTCAGATATATTTTTCTTTTATGCATAATAAGAGCCTTCTCTATCTCCTTGTTATGCTGACTAGTGAGTTCAAACAGTTTCGTATCACTCTTCACATACAGCTCAGCACAGTATGTCATCCAACCTCTTCCCTTCAGCCATTTGCTCCCATCTCAGCAAGTTCTTAATCTAAAAAAGATCCTAAATTGCATTAATTGGTCTGTGAGCCGACATGTAATGCAGCCTGGTTTGTGAGGCTGCACAGAAAGAGAGGAAACCTCATTCATTATAAGCTAATGTTCTAATTTCTTTTAGCCAAGTGGTGCTTGCAAGCATTTGTGCAAAGAAAGGACCTGTGCTCTGTAGAGCCAGTCCCAGTGCTTATTTCCCAATTTTGGGTCGTGTTCCCTTCAGAAAGTAGGCGTGAGAAGAAGAGCAGCCCAGCTGAAGACAAGAAGTGAGAGATTTGAGGAGAGGAAAATTGTGTTTGAATTACTGTCAGCAACATGTATGAGAAAAAGCACAGAGGCTGGTGGGCTTCTGCTTTGGTTCCAGAAAACAAAAATTGTGCAATCTTTAACCATCAGAGAAGCACAGGTAGAGTAAATCATTGCCTAGAGAGCTGATTTGGTTGAGGACCCTTACTATGACATGAACACAGACAAAGGTCAACAGTGGTGCAAAACAACCTAAGTGCTCCTGCTATTTGTTCTCTGAAGAGTTTGCTTTGTTCCTTAGATTTACCTGGACAGTACAGGATTTACATAAAGCTGGCTAGGAAATGCATGGTAGTGTTTTACACACAGAAAATCTGCTTGGAGAAACTTAAACAGCAGGTCCCGTCCTTAGTTTCTTCAGGCAGAGGAGGATTAAGCAGTAGAGAGTGATGGACAGGCTCACTAGAGGATTTGAATCACTGAACTTAGATACTGAGACTAGCTAGGGCTAAATGGCTGCAAGGGCACAGACAAAGAATAAAATGCTGAGTTAAGCAGCTCTGGATGTATTTTGGCCACTCTTGCAGTCTGTTTAGGACATGAAAAGAGGACCAGAGGGAGGTAGGCTCTGGTTTTCCTTGAGGCTGGAGTTTCTTGGCTGTGTTTGCTTGCTTTCAGCTCTGTTCTCTGTGCTCTCAGGCAGAGCGTACCCTGTGTGTGAGACTGGGCTGAGAGCTTCAGGCAGTCAGAGGTGACTTCCTTCTCTTGTTTTTCCCAAGCATCTCTGTCTGGCTCAAGGCTCTTGATATAACATACCATACAGTAGAGTGAAGCTCAAACTCCTAATCAGTATAAATAGTAAGGATTGCTCACTTGGCAAGTCTTGGCTTTAGCTCTCAAGAAAGCTTTCGTTGCCTTGCTTCAAGTTCCTCAAGTTCCTACGGAAGAAAAGTTGTTCAGCTGGCCTTAGAGTAGGGAACACATGGAGTAGAAGAAACACAAAAATTCAATTTGGACAGCAGTAGAAGAGAAAGTAAGCAAGGAGTGTGGAAATAAGGCTTTGTGTGCAATGTCAGCTCTCTATGCTGTCTTCCCATTATGCAGCCCACTTTCATAGTTTTGTTTTTCTTCTTGGCGTCCTGGTTCAGGCTGTTGTATTACAGACTCAGTTCTCGTTAGCAGAAATACAACCTCAGTTCCCAATCCTCCGAGGTACAAAGCTTGGAACAATGGCATGATAGTAACACTCCCAAATGGAGAGTCTACTGTGAATCTATTTTAAGCCATTTTGGGAGGAGGAGGGGGGTTTGACAGGAGGAGGATATTTGGTTATATTATGCAGAAGCTGCAGAATTCTCTTCCTTCTCTTCCCCCACTTACAGTTCTTGTAGGTGAAGAGGTGGGAAATGTACCAGATTACCTGGAGTTGATGGGAGAAACCTATCTAGGATTTCTTGATTTAAAAACTGCTGGGCTTTTTGTATTGTGACAGAAATACTTTACAAAATTCTCTTGTGTTTCATGTGCTAGTAATTTTAAAAGATGTCCTAGATATAATATAAAGTGGATAGATAGGTATAAAATACACTTTGGATACAGCAGACAAGAATGAGTGCATGTAATGACTGCTTGGATTTGCAGGATAGGAATCTAAGTCAGTAGGTATGTTAGAAACACTTAGAAGAGTGGTCTGCTCATCTGAGAAACCCCACAGAACTGCAGATTCAAAAGCAAAATGTGTGGCAGATAAAAGTGACCGCTGTCTTTTGAACTTCTCGATGATTTTTTTATTGCTTGTACGTCTGTAAGATAGCTGTGAGACCATTTTAATGCATCTTTTGGAAGGAACAGCAGTTTTAAGCCTGAAGTTTTCTTTCTTGCTGCATTTATTTTTCCCCTTCAGGGCATACAGGTGTTCCTTTGCTGTCTCTGTACCTGCTCATATTGCAATTTTCCATTGCAGTGTTTGGGGCAGGGGCGGCAGCAGCAGCAGCCTGGCTGTGGGTCAGGCTGTGGCAAGCACATGAGGAGGTACCTGGCAGATCATACACTTGTTCTCCACCTCTGTTTTGAAACAGGCAGTGGCATGGCTCTAGCCAACATGCCTTCAGTTAGACCATGTGGATTTGTGAAAATAGCAATTTAAAGTGCCTGGCTGAAAACCATAATTTAGTAGAGAAGTATTTCAGTGTTCTTACTGCATTATGCCAATGTAAAGAATTCTGGCAGTTCTAATAATAACCTTGCTTTACATAGCTTAAAAAAACCCTCTAGTCTTTCTTTTCTACTTTATTTTTTTTCCCAGACAGTTCCTAGTTGTAAACTGTGTGATGCAGCTTTCAAGAGAAACTGTTGCTATTTTTCTACTGACTAGAAAAATCCATGTTCTTTATTGTGAGATCAGACTCTAAGTATGTAACTCCTGAAAGCTTAAAGTTTATTTCTTACATGAGAAAGCAAATTCAAATCAAGAGTCCAAATTTCAAAGTTTTCTTTATCCTAAGTTTTAAAGATGAGGATTGTGGAGAAGTAGCAGTATATGAACTAACAACATTTCAGAGGAGACTTCTGAGCTCTGAATTTGGCATTCATCGCCACTGCCCAAATTCCTAAAGTTTTTCTTATTTTAAACCATTTATTTATTTTGTAGCCAAATTATTGTAACATTAGAAAACACATTAGTCGCACATCTGTTATCAGAGTGGTTCTATCAAGTCTGATTACAGTAATTTTTAAAATCAGAGCCTGTAAGTGAAGTCTGTAGTATCTGTTTTCATCTGGATAAAAAGCAGCACTCCTTTTTGAAGAGAAATTGATCTGACTCTGCACACTTGGATACCAATTAGGAAGAAATTCTCACTGCAAAAGCACAAGAAAGAGCGGGCAGAAGGCTGTACATCTCTTTAAAAAGAAGCTGAAATGATACTCTTTTTACAGTCATGTTAATCTTGGCATTTGAATCAGAGAGTATCTGAACAGAGATGTCTGAACACAGGATTTTGGGTGTGGAGGAGGTGCACCAGAAAAGAAGCCATAATTGATGAACAGCTCTGTTCCAGTAGTGGCTTCCTCCAGTCTCCAGTCCTGCAGCTCTCAGGGAGGCACTGGGAGCCATGGAGACTCCATCTCCAGTAGTGAGATGCTGTTAGATGTTAATGCAATGCATTTGTTTCAGGTGAAGGTGTGATATGCAGAGGTTTTGTACCATGTATGCATTTTTGGTAGAGCCTGTTACGAAAATCTAAACCAGCTGCAGTTACTGTAACTGCGTGTAAAAGGTGTCATTAGCTTAAAAGGAGCTTGGAATGACGTTGCTGTTGCCTCTATGGATGTAAGGTCAGATCCATCATGCACATCCTGCATGAGACTTAGGGATTTGAGTCTCAGGTGTGCTCTGCTGTGCTGCCTTCATTTCCAGCCTTGTGTGTGACTGCAGTAGAGGAGAGGTCACAGTGTTATGGTGCACCTGTGTTAGGTTTTGGGGCCAAGGGACCTCTTGCCAGAAGGTGATTTTCCCTCAGTAACTTCATACCATGAGCTTTCCTCCATCCTGCACTTGGGAGTCAGCTTTGTGCCTTGCCATGTGATGCAACTGGTGAAGCCTTCCGTGCTGGACCAAAAGAAGGTGGGAAAGGTGCCCGTGGGCTCAGACAGACCAGCTGTAATGTGTAGGTGGCTTGGAAGCAGTTGTTCATGGGCATACTCCTGTCCTTGGGGAAATACAGGTGTATTCAAGCTAACTTCATCCTTCTTCTAGGATTTGTTGCTTTTTTTGTTTGTTTGTTTTTGTCTCTACAAAGAGGGTCGTACTACATTACATCATGATTTTTGCACATAAGCAAGTCATGACTAAACCCCTTGCTTCTGTATCATAAAATTGTCCCTGCTGCTGACAAAGCAATAGGCAAATCTTCTTTGCCATAAGTGACCTGAAGGAGGTTGCTCTGCACCCTCACTCTCTGGGGCTCTTCCGGCTTCTGTTCCCCCAGCTCTGGCATCTTGGACTGGCCCTTCAGCTAGGAAGGAAAGAGGCACAGTTCCCTTAAACTCAGGGGAGCTCTACTAACCTGTGCAAGTGGCAGATATGATCCATTATTGTTAGTGCTCCTAGATGGTGAAATGTGTCCAGATGCTGTTACTGCAGGCAGGGAAGAAGAAGCCACAGTTTTGTCCTTAATCTGTATCTTTGTAATGCTACAGTAGGGGGAAAAGGTGAAGAAGCATCTTGCCTCCTCTCACTTCTGCTCGTATTTACTCATGGATGTGACAAGCTGTCATTTTCTAGTTTGTGTGAAAAGTGACACTTATTTCCCTTCCCCCCATTGCAACCTTGCCAATGTATTTGCTGCATGCAGATAGGGAGTTGTGTTCATTTCCCTAGCAGATGTCACAGTGATTCAGTGCAAAATCTGCTTGGGGACATGATGATAATTGAACTGTCCTCCAGGAAGGGGAGATGAATGCGTGGGTATTTTCTGCTTCTCTTACAACAGTAGAGCTTTATATTTCAGATCCTCGATTCAGAGCTTTAGTTTTCCATTTTTCCCAAGCAGGCTGGGTGAGATGTACTGACATACCAATGTGAATCCAAGATGATGTTTGAACTGTGCATTATCTAAACTGTTTAGGAACTGACTTTGTATGCAATGCCATTGTGAAGTGACAGTTGTATGATATTTAGATGCAAGAAAGCATCTACTAGTAGAATGTAAATACTACTTTTATTTAAAGTGAGGTTTAATTAAGTGCTGGGTCCTGATACTCAAAATTTACTGAGAATGCTTTTCCTTTCTTTCACTTCTGCATCTAACTTACATGTAAAAATCATTCACTGCCAAGGAAGTGGCTCAAGAAGTTTTGGTATTCTTGTTATGACAACCCAGGGGTACCACTTCCTGCTTCAGAGTACAAGCTGATTATATAGCTGCAGCACAGTAATACAGGAGCCAAATTTAAAAAGAGTAAAAAGCACTAACTAGCTGCTCACGTTGCAGCTGCTATGCAATTGTTTGATAGCTGTATAGTTGATGTGTGTGGCTGTCATATGCAATCTCCAGTTTGCATGCATTCTTGGTGCCTGTGTATTCTTCCAGGAGTTCCCAACTGCCTGCTATTTTCTGTTGTTACGAGTAGATGTTTACATGCAGTGCATCTCCAGCTGGCTCTTGACCAAGCCGTCTCAGAGCTCGTGGAAATACGCCTCCTTTAATAAAGTTAATGTCAGTGGAGGTTGCCATCTTCAACCATTTTGATATCCTTGGCACAAAGAAAATGCTGTTTCCTCCCTCTGGAGGATTAGACAGCATTAAAGCTGCTCCATCTGTGAAGATTAGCACACTGCTGGGTGGCTGTTTTTTCTCCCTTTCCCCCCTTGAAAGAATTACTGCTTCAAAGGGGTGCCTGCAAGAGGAGAGCTGTGCTGCAGACTGCCTGACATCTGCTTTGTTCCTTTTGCTCTGCCTGCAGAATGCCTGCACCTGAAAATCAGTTTCATCTCCTGCTGTTTGGAGAGGATGTTCCTGTGCTGGTATCCCACTGCTCATCCTGGCGCTGTGTGAGTGGCAGTGGGAGTACTGAGTCTGCCCCTGCAGTTACTCCGGGGTGCCCTCCCATTCCTGCTTGCTGGGACTGGGGAGCACTGTGGATGCCAGACTGAGTTTGAGCAGCTTTTGTCCCTGTGCATCAGCATTTCATTTGCATTACTGACAGTTTTCCGAATTTGCCTGGGAAATCTGACAGACGCCTTCTAGGTCCCCAGGGTGCTGAGCACACCAAACCACTCGTGACCAAGGAGGCAGATCCCTCTCCTTTCTGGTAGGCTTGCTGTTGGGAGATTGATATGCCAAATGTCTTTTCAGCTTATTTGGCAATACGTGTATCCTTCTCCAAACAAGGGCTAGATGATCCTCACACACCCATTAAATGCAAATCCCTTCAACTACTTTCCTCCACGTTGATTTCCTCAGTCAACGGTCTTGGCAGCAAATCACCTAGGCAGCCTTTCCTTTTCTAGACCTGAACACTTTTTCTACAAAAAGTAATGTGAAAAACTTAGAGAAATGAAAGTACCCTTTTTTTGGACATATGAAATAATGTTTTGGACATATAAAATCCCACTGTCCTACCCAGAATCTCCCCCAGATATTCAGTGTACCTACCACTTCCAGGGAATTCAGATACTTTCTCACAGGAGATTTGTTTGTGCTTGGTGGCTCGACAGAAGTGTGCGTGCAGGGGTGTGCACGTGGCTTCTGCTGTGAACAGCTCACTTGAAAGGAGCTACCCTGTGTGAGGGTAGGAAATAAAAGGATGGGAGGAAATTGGAGGAAAGGCCAAGGAGCTGAAAGGGAGGCTCAGGGGTCACATTTTAGATCAGAGGAATACAGTCCCCAGTGTGGAGTGATTTGTGTTCATCTGCATCTTAATAAAGGACAATCTGTCAGACTCGACATGATCCTTTTGGGCAGGATTTTCCAAAGGGCTGAAATGTGCTCCCTTATCTCTTCCTGCTGTTGTGGAACTTGCTCCTGAGATATGTAGTGGCTGTTACATTTAGGAAATATACCCACAATCTGAGCTGGAAAAGTGCTGTTCTGATATAATCACTGGAAGAGAATAAAGGAATTGTCATCTTACCTTCTTGTGTCAACAGAGCAAGGAAAACAAAACAATGAATGCCCTTTTTGATAAAAGCGAGTAGTTTTTAAATCCAGTTACCTGCACAAAGTAAACCCCACTCTGGAGGTCTAGAGGGCATCTAAAAAAGAAAATTCTGACCGCTGGGGGAGTTGCAGGGACTTTCAAAGTAAAATGTTTCATTTCTGTCCCTATGACCCCTTATTCATTGGAATTGCAAAACTGCCTTCATATTGGAGAGACTTCAGTGAGAGGAATTTGCAGCTAGGGTTGAACACGTTTGCTGTGGCAAAAGAGACTCCTCTGCTGTGGGGAAGATCAACATATTCCAAGTGGTACTGCAAAAATTTTTCAGTCTCTGCAACAGATGAGCAAACCCAGCCGCAAAGTGGGAGGTGAAATGAGGAAGCTGCATCATTTTGACAAATAGTGGTGTTGAACCATAGCTAATGGCAACTGCTATGTAACAGCTTATACATGAAAGAAGGGAAAAAGAGAAATGAGGGACAAAGACAAATTAAGGAAGGAGAGAAACAATGGGTTAAATGACACTTGCAATGGTAGAAAGAAGGGGGAGGTATTGAGACTGGGGAAGAAACAAGGCTGAGCTGGGTTGGTGAGGGAGAAGTAGAGATGAGAGAGCTGAGGAGTGGGGAACAGGAGTGAGCTCTGCATTGCAATCCAAAGTGTTTATTAAGATCTAAGAGATGTGAGACATTTGGTCAGATACTGCTGCAGCATGGTTGTGGCAGGGAGGCTTCAAAACCTGCCCTGTGCAGCCTCGGTGCTGCTGTGGGCTGCTCTTGAGCACCAAGATTGAACTGCAGGGATGTGGCTCTGCACCAGCATGCTCCTGCAGGTTATGGCATGGGAGAAGGCAGGAGAGGGATCACAGTTAATCACTACTTCTTCTCCTGACATACAAAGTTGGGTGCTAAAACAGACTCTGCTTCACTCCTACACACAATGTGCTCAATCATTCCATTTTTAGTGCAACAGGAAGCACTGAAAAGTATGATTTTGCCAGGGCAGAAAATCTAGCTATTAATGCTGGGAGAGGGAAAAAGGGGCTTTGTACACAGGAAGCATTTCACTTGTACAAATCTAAGACAGATATTTTTAATTCAAGCATTGTAAAGGTTTGAATTTTCTACATATATGAAAGGGCACACTTGAAGTGTGGACACTTAGGATCTTGCAGACATAATACTCAAATTTGTTAAACTGACAACTTTTTCATTACCTAGCTACTTCATAAGATCATATTTTCTGGCACAAGGTAAATTAGACTATAACCAGCCTGGAAAGGAAACTAAAGAAGAAGGTATAAAAACCATGTCCTGTTTCTCCTGTCACTCCTGCTTATAGGCTTCCCTATGTGGTTAGGAAGCAAATAGACTGTGCAAAGACCTTTCTTAATATCTTGCTAATGAGACTTGGCTGTGGAAGGGCCTGTCCCCATCTCTGGGCTTCCCAGCTGCCTCCCTCTTGACTGCCAGTCTGCCTTCACAACTCAGAGGCAGGAGTTCCCCTTTGGCCACCCATCCCCATCTTTTGTATCTCTAGACATAGACCATGATTCTGCCTTTTCTCTTGGCACTTGAGCTGTTCATGATGATAATGAGGTCCCAAATCTTTCTGTAGCTGCCTGGTCTAATCAGCCCTGTTTGGAAGCTCATTTTGAATAGGTATTTGTTTCCCTCATCCTCTGGGCCATGCTTTTACTTGAAATGTCTACGCTGTTTCCTTCTATTAACCAACTGGCACTTGTAAGAAATGGGATTTGTGCTGGAAACTAAAAGCAAAGGTTCCCCGGATAGGAATGCTCTGAGATCTCTGATGGAAGCTCAAGCTTTTAATGTTGTGTGTTCAGCAGCTTAAAATAGGGTATGGGTGAATTTCCTGCCTGATAACAAGATTAGTAAGAAGCAAAGCCTGTGGTTGGAGAGCCTTCAGCAGTCACCTGGTTGCCTTTGCAAAGAGCTGTGCTCCAGCCTGCACGCACCAGGTACCTTTGCTCCGTAGGAGATGACTCGCTGCAGGGAGTGGGTGTCACAAAGCATCTGTCAGGAGCATTGCCTGGGACTAGGAGGCACACTGAGGCCCTTTCCTGGTGAGCTGGAATGTACCAAGTGTGTAGAGTAGCCCTGCTGCGTGAGGGAAGGGTTGTGGAAATTGCCACCTTTAAGCAACCCTTTGTGGCTCTCTCACAGAAGGTGCACCAGACACACGAATACCCTGAACCAGACTCACAGGAACTTCACTACCCGGAGCTTCTTGTTTGTCCTTACATTTTCAGAGGGACTCCTGCTTTCATCTGTCAGTGTTGCATTTGGTATCATGAGCAGTGTGGGCTGGTGGCAAGAGACCAGTGAAGGGATTTTATCCTTTAAATTTACCAGTGAGAAATCTACTGATACAGTTAAATAGCCACAAATATGGAACAGGTCTGAACATTAAGCAAACTAGTGATAAAAGGAGATGTATTCTTGCACGTGGCTGATGTTATTTGAGAGTCAGAGGTGGTTCTTTAAATAACTGCTTTAAATGTGGTTTGCATAGATGTCTAAGTATAAAGAATAAAAGATGAGGGTGGGTGTTTTTGTACTGAATACCAATGATGTATCCACATCGCTGCAAAGCATTAGTGAATTGTCACGCTGGGTAGAGGAGAATGGCACTTGCATCTCATTTTGGCTCTCATGAGGCAATACCTCTTGTCTAAGGCCTCATTTTGAGTACAGACAACCACCTTTGCATTTGATCCTGCTGCCATTGAAACTGATGTGAGACTGCTTATCAAGGAAAGCAGATCGCAGGACTGGGAACCTGAGTGGATATATTCAACTTAAAAGGGTGCAGTATAGGGTTTTTCGCTGTTCAAGTATCAAGCAAGCACTGTAAAATGGATCTTCCTTATCATTCAGCAGCAGATCTGAGGAAGAGGCTCTTGTTACTCTGTTATTTTCTAAATCTGCAAAAGCAGCACACTGCATTTTGGCCAGAGGAGCAGCAGAACTGCTGCAAATGTAGTGTCATTGCATGGATGGTTTTTTCCAGTGGGAAATTCCACCACTACCAGCCTTGCCAAAAGACAGCTTGGAGGAGGAGAAAATTTCCTGTGATGATGGTGGTTCTTTCCCAATGAAATAAGAACAAGTAGGGAAATCCATCAAGCTGTTAGTCATGCATTTTATACACACATGTATATATATAGCATAGTGCATGTGAGTGTGTCTATATGTGTATATAAAAAACTATATTGCACTCACACTCTCTGCATGAAGCATCATCAATTTCAGGCTTCAAAATAATAAGAAAAGTAGCTCATGATATGATGGGACATAAATGTATGTGCAATAGAAAATGGCCCAGCAGCTAATTTTGCTAATAATCTTTGCATTTAGTTTTTATGGAAGATACTAAGATTAGTGTGGCTTGAAAATAGATTGTACCTCTTTGAAATGAGCCTCCTTTCTTTGTAGCCCTGTGAAGCCTGGAGGTTATTTTTAATTTTAAATGGTGGTTGTTAAAGAGAAGTGAAATCAAAGGGTATTTTGGAATATAGCCTTTTCTTTAAATACATTCCTTGTAGGTGGGGAAATCTACAAGTTTTTTGTACCACAGATGCTCAAGCTCCATTAATGTGTCTTTGTGCGCAAGTTCATAAGGCGATACCATCTTACAAACTGGTGTAGGAGAGATAATTGATTTTCAGTGCTTTCTAAGATGCAGAGCACAAACATGCCACAACCGTTGTGAGTATGGAAGCATGAAAATTTGCTTGAGAAATAAGCCAGGGGAAGTTTTGATTCTGACCACTTTGTAAGAGTTTAATGCCCTGCATATGCCTCCAAGAAATTTAAAATCTTGCAGATATGCAGTGCATATCTTCAAAAAAATTTTTGTGCTTAGCCTCTTATAAAAGATTAAGTGATGGAGGCCCAGATCTTCAAATGTACCATGATGGTGGGTGAGATCCCACTTAATGTTTAACAATGTCTCCAACATGTGCAGTATACTTCTGAAAACCAGGAAAGCATACAGGATTTGGACATTGACAGAGCAATGTCTTTGCTGCAGCTTGGAAGACAGAGATGGTGGCTTTGTGTTAAATGAGACATTCCCTGAACTAAACTAATTTCTGGTGTAACATTGCAAAAGTCAGTGTAGTAAACTGGTCTTCAGGGTTAATTCAATTAAGAAGTTACATGGTGAATTTTATGCTCATAAACGTATTTTGGGGACTGTGTTTGTTTCTCCTTAGATTGGACTGTTTATACTTCTGTGCTCACTTGTTGGTAAATTATTTAAAACCAAATTGCAACAGCAGTTCAACATTTGAAGCCAATTGGCAGTTAGCCTCTAGCATCATCATCAATGGAAGCAGAAGAATTTTTCAGAGCAGAACTGTTTCTCCTGTTCCCTTGAGGAGAGGAGCAGTATTCTGTAAGCAAGGTTCTGTCTCTTAGGCTGTTTTCTCCTTGAACATTTCCATAAGCTGAAATGTGTCTTCAGTTACCAAATGTGCATTAATTAGTCCTGAACTCTGCTCAGTTTGCTATCAGTGTTCAAAAAGAGAAGATACATGTTTATGAGGAAGGAAATGAAACTTTTGATTTGTATTTTAGGCCCTTGCCTCTCGTACTGGGGCAGAAGCAAGCTTTGAGGGCAAGTATAAGCAGAAATTTGAATGTAAGATGATATTTGGAAAAAAACCCAACTCTTCCTTAAAATCCGTTCAGAATCTACCATTATCAAATATATGTAAAATTACACTATCCATTCCCTTTGAATTTTATCCCTAAATTAACTATAGTCATTAGGATGTTTCCTCAGGCAAGTCTTCACTGATGCATACTTCTTCCCAGCTGATTTTATTTAAAATGCAACTTCTAGTTCCCTGATGGCTATTCAGAAATGTAATACTGAATCTACAAACCATCTTCCACAATGAGGAAGAGAATTCTTCTCTGTATTCCTCCCTCAAAGTACAGATATTTCAATCTTTGCCTTCCCAAATTTTTCCCTTGCCTGTACACTGTGGATTTCTGTGGGACACATAATGAGGTTATGTAGCAACTTCCCCCAAAAGTAGAGCTGTAGCAGTTCTCTCAGCCCGAACATCACCCTTGCCTAGGCATTTATATGCTTCAAGGTCTGATGTTAATGATAAGGCTTGTACTCCAAATGCCACAAGACAGAGTTGTTGCCTGGTACACTGAAATCGGTTGCTGAAGCAACTTGGCTTTTCCTGCACCAGAACCTCTCCTTGTGCTTTTTAGTTGAGCTGTACCATCTTCAGCATAGCTCATGTTAAGTTGCAGCCCAGCCTGATAGGTCTGGGCTAATTCTCTGCTGTGGCCACTCTGGAATCCCATTAGTGAAAGAGCAAGCGGTTTCTTCCTGCCTTAACTTCAGAGTGCTTTGTTCAAATATTGAATACTTGGGACTAGGGTTTTGAAATATTGATACAGGAGAAAGTACAGGCTGTCTCGGTCAGGCCTCGTGCAAGCTTTGCTCAGACGCCTTGGCACGTGGAGGGCCTGTGGGGGAAGCGAAAAGGTCAGCATGACTGGCCTTCTGGGGGGTGGGGTGGGGCTGGGGAGGGGTCTGGCCTTTAACAGATTGGGTAGGAGGGATTTGCTGGGATGAGATCACTCGTGATTTGGCAAAAGTAATACTCAAATGCCATGTACCACAGTTCACTTCTTGCACGATATTGACCTAAGCAGAGCACAGAATCATAGAATGGTTTGGGCTAAAAGGGACCTGAAAGATCATCTAGCTCCATCCCCCTGCCATGGGCAACAATGTCTTCCATTAGACCAGGTTGCACAAAGCCCCATCCAATTTGGCCTTGAACACCACCAGGCATGGGGCATGCATAACTTCTCTGGGCAACCTGTTCTAGTGCCTCACCATGCTCACAGTAAAGAACTTAATCCTGATATGCCGTTCCAGGTGGGGTCTCACCAGAGTGGATCAGCGCGGGAGAATCACCTCCCTCGACCTGCTGCCCATGCTTCTCTTGATGCAGCCCAGAATGTGGCTGGCTTTCTATGCTGCAGGCACACATTCCTGAGTCACGTTGAGCTTCTTATCCACCAACACCCTCAAGTCCTTCTCCTCAGGGCAGCTTTCAGTATATTCTCCACCCAGCCTGTATTTGTGCTTGGGATGCCCCAGCCCAGGTGCAGCATCTTGCACTTGGCCTTGTTGAACTTTAGGACATTGGCCCAGACCCACCTCTCACACCTGTGAAGGTCCCTTCCCTCTTGCCTGTCAGTCACACCACACAGCTTGGTGTCACCAACAAACCTGTGGAGAGCGGGCTCACGTGTGAGGCCTGCCTATGTGATACACAGGTTTGTTCCTCGGGTAATTCTCGGGTCCTGCTACCCTTTGCATGGGACAGTGGTTCCAGCAAAAACTATGCCGTGGGGAGGAGAAGAAAATGAACATGTAAATAATAGCCTTGAGTCTTTTATCGATCTTTATGTGTACTGAATAGTCTCCCTTTCCCTGTTCTGTCAAATCTTTTCCTTCAGGCCATTTTTCTGTTAATGCTTTAGTGATGTCTGCAGTAATGACAGATGCGCATTCTTCACTGATTTTATTACATGTAGATCTTCCCAATGTATCAGTTTGATATAAAATGATCTCAGTGGCCTCAGGGCTCTATGAGAGATTTCAGATCCATGGGAAAAGGGGCTTGTGTATCCACACCGTCTCTTGCACAGTGCTAAGCTCTGCAGGCAGCTCTCCCAACTTTCTAAATCCACTGTGCTACTGAGGAGAGAGACAGCTTGCTCTGCCTTAATGGTAGCAGATTGATGAGTTTGGCTGGAGGTTTTTTGAGCTGCAACAATCATGGGGATTGTCATAGTAGTAATGGAACAACAGGGTCCTTTGTGCAAACATAACAAATCCCTTTGGGAGAGCATGTCTGTGCAGAAGCACTTCTGCACCCCAAGCAGTGGGCAGTGCTTTTTGTGACATTGCCATGGGTCAGCCTGTGTGGGTTTAGGAGGAACATGGCATAGGTGCAGTAAATCTTTCACATAGCCTTGTTTTTTAGAAATAAAAGTGATCACAGCAGGACTGTCCACATAAAGTCTTCTGTGCGCAGCTTTGTGTTTTCTGTGCTGTTTTAGGATGATGAGAATGTTGGACATTTGACCACTACAGTCTTGGCATGAGCCACAGCACACCAGGGATGAGAAATGCCAAGACCCTGGGAACCTCTGGCTGTGTGTACACATTGGATTCCCTTAATGGACAGCAGTAAGAGTAAACGCTTGGCTTTGGCTGATTTGGTTTTTGGTTTGTTTTTATTGCCCTCCCCCCTTTACATGATTTCTTCTGCTTGAGAAGTGAAGATGTTGCAAACAACCCATCTGCGTTTTTGCAACACCTCCTCTGTGCCTTGATTATTTTAGTTTGTTGGTGTCACTTTGCATGTTTATACTATTTTCAAATGTTTATGTCACTCTCTTCCCATATTTTGTTTTTTCCCCAGTTGCTTTATAGCATTTGGAAGAGCTTGACTGCTTTTCTTTTGCCTCCTTTTTTACCTTAGTTACCTTAGCAATGTTAATTTTTATCTTCTTATTTTATCTCCTTCTTATTTTTATCTTATAAAGAGATACGAGGAAAGGAAGCTTCTTTCTTCACCACATTTAAACTTTCCATTTTTTTCATTATCTTTTGAGGAATTTTCTAACAAAAAATGGAATTAAATTAGTAGTGGTACTTTAAAGGTGGAAATATGTTCCTCCTCTGTTCAAAATTACTTGTTATTCACCCCTGTGATTAGGGAGACACTAATCTGAAGTGCTCTGCTAGACGTGGGCCATGCATGTATGTACTTTTTGTAAGAAGTTCCTTTTTACTGGCAACAAAAGGATGTGTCTTCAGTATGTCTTTTTCTGCTGCATGCAGTAGGTACAGTAGTTCCCCGCTTAGCTTCCACACAATAGAAATCTGGGTTTCATTTGAATTTTCAAGGTTGTTGAAAGTGCCTTTAGTATTTTTCTCTTCTCCCTTTCTCCATGCTTTTTAATTTTTTTCTCTGCATAGGCATGTCAGCCTCTAACAGAGCTTGAAAAAGAGAAAAGAAGGGGGAAAAAAATAAATTTAAAAAGCCAGCAAGGTGTCCTTAGCGTTTCCCTACACCTGGAACTACTCATGCTGGTTTCACGCAGTGCCGTTGCGGGGGGGGGACCGTGCACGGCAAAACCCCAGGAATCAGAAACACGGGGCGTGAGAGAGGGTTACGGGAAAAAAACAAAAAAAGGAGAAAAAAAAAGGAAACCCCGCAATTTCGCGCTGATTTCCTCCTTGCGGTGCGAAGGCACAAAGACACGGGGGGCGCTGTGGGGAGGGAGGGGTTCCCCCGGAGGCGGGGCCGAGCCGAGGCCGGGCCGCGGAGCCGGAGCCGGGAGCGGCGGAGCGGGAGGCGCCGGCAGCAGCGGGAGCGCCGGCAGCAGCGGGAGCGCCGCCATGGAGCCGGGGGGCCGGCGAGGCCGCCCCGCCGAGGAGCCACCGCGCCCCGAGGACGAGGAGGTGGATCCCCGCATCCAGGTGAGGGCCTGCCTTCCCACGGCCGGCCGCGTTTTTTAAGGTTATTTTAATATGTATGTTATGGCTGTATGTAATAATGGTTGCCTTTTATTTCACTGCTTTCTGCTGCGTATGTGCATACACACATATATATATACATATACATGCGTACACGCACACGCATATAAATATGTATACACACACACACACACACATATATACATATGTTTCTTCCCGTGCCGGGCGGAGCAGCTCCCGGTGCCTCGGCGCCCGCCGGGAGCGGGGGGAAGCGGCCCCGGGGCGCCCCAGCCCTTTGTTACCCCGGGCATCGCTCCGCGCCGGGCTCTGTTGGGCGTCCCTCCTCCTCCTCCTGCTGAAATCCCCCCTCCCCTTTTTAGTTTTGACCATGACAGCGTGACCTTGCTCGTGGAGCGGGGCTGGTGCTCAGAAATTCATAAATGCGGGAAAACGTAGATATAAAAATTTTATTTCATTATTTTTATCATTATTTTTCATTCCTTTTAGAAAGGAGCTTTAGTGGAATATGGTGCTTCCTCCTCTCTGTGCATGCCTTCTGCAATGCTTTTTATTCTTGCATGGTTTCTAAACAAAGCTTTTCTCCCCAAAATCACGGCTGGACCAATAGCCTGGTGCAAACTTCAAGCATGCTGTGGTCCCTGAAATGAAATGTATTTTTAGGTCTCTACAGATTTACGGCTTTTGCCTCCAGCATTGTTGGGACTGTTGGTCATGAATGAATATAATGTGTGTACATTGCTGAGAGGATCCTTGGCGTAGGTCCCTGCTTGCTGTAATTGTCATTCTTTTCTCCATCGTGAGTGTTTCATTTTCCAGGGCTGTGCAGAGCAATTGCAAAATTCTCAAAACATGGTTACACAGAGCGAGGCCCTCAGCCAAAAGCTAGCCTGGTACTGCCCTGATTTTAAGAGGCTGAGCTCAGTTGGTGTCTATTGATCTAATTTTGGCCTTAGGTTCTTCAGCTTGCAACACGTTTCCACATAGACAATTTGTGAATTGTTGGCAAAAGAATTGTTTTTGTGAAGTTTTCTGTTTGGTTTGAAAAATGGGCTGCTGTGTCTGTTTCCGCAAGAGCCATAAGGTTTTTAGCCTTACAGTAAGAGACAATTAGGTAATTTTTGGATGAGTGTTTGTTTCAGACAACATGGATACACAAGTAGGTGTTTTCCAAATCCTAGGAGTGGGAAACAAAATTTGACCTCTGAGGATAAGAAGGCTAAACTGTTGTAATTAATTCCTTTCTGGTTGTAACCAGAGTCATGCCTGTAGTCTAGTGGGAAACTGCTCAAGTGACAATCAATTTACAACGTTCGGTTTGTACAGCAAAACATTTCAAGGCATATTCTGTTACACTGGCTGACAATTAACATTTAAATTGGAGAACACTCCTGTTAAAAATCTTATGATCTCGCATGAAGGAACATGTTGCTCAGATAAAGAAAGTTATTGGATCTCCTCCTGAGGGTTGCTTTTTGTGGTAAGAAAGTCATTAAGAATGAGCTTTATTTTTACAGTAACTTCATTCATGCCAACACTACTTCTACTACATATTTATTCAAGGGATTTAGCACTTTGTTTTTGCTGTTAAGGGATCAAAATGTTGGCAGGAAGGCAAACTATGTAAACATAATTGTGTGTCCCATTGACTGATTGTGTTACGAAATGGTTTGCCAAAATCCATAATAAAATGCCTCTGGTGCGGCAAGACGTGTTTCTTATCAGTTCTGTCCTTTCGATGCATGTCTCCTGTGATAGTACAAACTTTATGCTAATCTTTTGGGGTGGGTGTGTCAGTCTCCCTAGTGCCTCGCTGATACTGACTATATTGTTTAACAAGACAGAGCTTACTGTACCTTGTGTTTATTTGTAATAGTGAAGAAGTAGCCAGAGCAGGAAATGTGTTGTCTTAACATAGAACCATAGAGCTTCTCTGATTATTTTTTCTTTTAAGTAGCAAAGTAGAAGACCAGTGGTAAAGTTAAGCTAACCATCTCAAGGTTTCCTCTTTTCACTAAATTCATAAGCCACAGCCTTTGTGAACTTTCAGTGGGGATGCTGAATGAGCCTTCTCAGACATGTTTTTTTCCCTGATTTCTTACTATGCATCCGACTTTCTTTCTTTCTAGGGGGAGCTAGAAAAACTGAATCAATCTACAGATGATATCAATCGCAGAGAGACGGAGCTGGAGGTACGGAATTTATCCTTGCATTTTCCTTTTGTGCATGTTGAATTTTGTGGACAACAGGGCAGTGGTTTTGAGTAGATTGCCTCCTGAATTTGTGCATCCTGAATGGTGATTTTGCAGCAAGAGTCTGGTGATGATTTTTTTAAAGGTACGAATTGAGCTAACAGCTGAAACAGAAAGGGAGAAGGTAGAGGTATGCTGACAGTGTAAAAACCCAGTGTGGAGAACCTCCACACCACACACCACCACTGCCAGAACTTATTTTTAGGTTTTGACACTAAGCTTAGACAAGTTTTATTTTTACAAGTCACTGTTTTGTGTTTGTTGATTATAGACAGGGAAAGTTTATTTGGTTAAGAGGTTTTTGCCATACAGCTGTCTGCCAGGATCTTCTCTTTGGTGGCTGTTTGGGTTTTTTTTAGCTTATTATCTTTGCCTTTTTTTGTCATCACTTCCTGCGCAGGGAAGGTGATGAAGGAAAGTTGGAATAAAAGACTTCCTGGTTATACAGAGAGCTTTTTGTGGATACTTAAAAATCTAATAGCAAGTCCTGAAGAAATTATTTCTAAATCCCCAAATCTGAGCTTCATCTACTTGGTAGTTGTTCTGGAAAGCTCAACACTATTGATCTAATAATGAAGCAAAACAAACTGGCCTATTTGTCTGTCTAAATTTCCTTTTGTTTGCAAAACAAGGAGGATAAACCCAGTGGAAATGTAAGATGAATATGCTGCTAAAGAAAAACTGCCATAAAAAATGACTTTACATCCTAAATAATTTTGATATCGTTACAAAGTTTTGAATCAAAAAATGCTGAGACTGCAGTGATGAACATACTATAAAAGTACATACGTAGATTTCTGTCTATACCTTCAAAATGTCAAAGTCTGGTTTGTTTGGTTTTAAAATTTTAAAAAATTTTTTTCCTCATGCATGTCTTTTAATGAGGTGGGTACCTCGAGCAGGGGGTGGTTCTTGGTAGAATTTTAAAATACTGGAGTATCCACTGAGTGCACTGAACAGAAAATAGGTTTATGATCTTAGGAAACAAAGAAGCCTTGTATCTTTTTTCTTCTCCCCACTTGTTTGCATTTTCTGTCATTTGTGGCATGTAGATCACGAATTTATTGGTAAATAAACTTAGTTAAATGGGGAACTACTTGCTATGCAAAATTAAATTATATTCTTGCTGTGAAAACTGTTCAGTGTCTCTAGGTTGATTTAAATTTTATGAGGAACTTTAAAAATCAGTATTCTAGTCTGTAACAGCAGCAATTAAATGGACTTCAGGACTCTTTATATAGATATATTGAAAAAAAAAATCATTATATGTATCTTTTCAGTCTCCTTATTTCATGCTGAGGTACTGAAATTGAAAGATGGTGTTATGGATAGTTGCCTGGATTCCATTAATTTTGTCACAACCTTGCACTGAGGACGTATTACGAAGCAGATGGAATAGTAATAATAATGCAAAGGCATACTCATGAAATAAGTCCCAGTGACTTTAAGATAGGATTTTGATTAAAATTATTCATGTGATCAAGTGTTTGTTGAGTTTGCAGATTTGTAGCTACTGTGTGTGTGACACATGCTGAGCTGTAGAGGCTGAAAGGCTCCTGGAAATATAATTGTAAATAAAAAAGCAGAATTGCCACATTAGCTTGGTCTTACATTGTTGCTTACTTAGCATAATAAGTACCAGGTGTTAGATAGGTAGAAATCATAAAATCATTCTCTGCACTTTGCCATTGTTTACTGCAGGTCTGTCTGTAGTACTTACTGTAAGCAGTCTTTGATGGAATTAAGGTGAAATACCACCAACAGTATGCTTTCTTGAATGCTTCCTCCTCACTTTTCATCCAAAAATCTTACTGGATGGATGCCAGTTTGTGTTATCATGCAACTGCATTATTTTTAATCTGTAGAGATTTTCATTACATTTGATCTACTGAAATATTGAGGACAAATGCAGTTGGATGATGTAAGAGAAGCTTAATTTATATACAGGTTGATAAATGCATTTTAGATGGACTTAAAAGCTTTCTAGAGGAAAGGAATAAAAAAAAATCCCACAACACCCAGCACTTGCGGTTAGCAGAAAATCTCTGCATACATACTCTGGACAAGAAAAGAAAGATTTGCCAAGCAGCCTTATAGGATAAATCCAGAGTTTGGAAGGAGGAGTTTGGAACTGGGATCATTCTGCTTCTAACACTTCCAAAATCCATGAATGCTGTTGAAAATGTGGGCTTCTGGGAGAGTTTCATGCTGAGTTTCCTTTTGAAGATTTGCTCTTTTGGCTCTTACTAGCTGCTTTGGGTCCCTCTTTCTACCCCTTCCTAGTTTGTGGTGTTCCTGCTATATTTCATTGGAAGAAAGATGTGTTGTGGGTGTTTTTTAACCAGACAGTGGAGTTATATTTATCCTGTTTTGCTAGTATCATTGTCTTCATCTTTTCAATATCTTTAATGGGAGCATGGATGTATCATTACATTATTTAGAGCACAAGATGCTGACTGCCAGGTTCTTGTAGCATTACTTGGTGGTCTATACATTCCCACTGTTGATTTTTTCCCAGAATAATCTGGAAAAGCAATGGGAGTGTTTGAGTAGAAGGTATGTTTCTTTCAAGGAAGTTCAGAAAAAGACACCCATGTTTTTGTGACTTGATGTACTCTCTGATAAGCAGGAAGGGTAACCTTGTGGCATCTGAGTTCTGCAAGACTGTTCTGGACTTCCTGTGTGCAGCTTTGTGTGAATTTCTCAAAGTGGGACTGCTGGTTGTCTCCAGTTCCCATTAACTGGAAAAAAAGGCTGTTAAATCCTTCTAAACCCATTCTGTTTCTGTTCTTGTGGTGCCTCAGGTCTGCATCTGCAGAATGGAAGTAATAATGCTGCTTTACCCAGTGGAAAATGTTATGGGGCTGAATTCAGTAGAGGCTTCTAGGATTTTGAGACTACACTGTCTTGATGTAGCCATAGGAATGTCCATGTTTGAGCAATGTTGAAAATATTGGTGTCTGTTGCTTACAGAGGGGATAAAATGGGGAATTCTGTTTTAGGTTGACCAGTCTGCCATTTCTTTTTTTTTTAAGTTCTGCACTGAAACTGACATATGATCTGTTTTTAAGATGAACAGCCTGCTTTTATTAATCTTTTAAAATAAGTTCTGCACCCATACCTCCTGTGAGAGCACTGGATATACATGCATGGCATGACTTGAACTGATAGGTTGAAGTTGGCTACATCTATTCTTTTGCTTGGAAGAATTACTCATTTTTTGCTCTTTTGACCTATCCTATTAAACCCTGAAGAAATACCCTGACCTGCTGACGCTCACAGCCTGTTCAGGAGTTGTGGAGCTGCTGAAGGGCACTGAGTGGCTGGTAGTTATATGTTGTGCTAATGTATTGCCTGTTAATGAATCTTTGATTAGACTTGATTTAAAATCCATAATGCTGCTCACACTAAGTGCAACACTGAGCATTACTGGCACAGCAGAAGGATGATAAGGGTTCTCTGAGGGATTTAACACTTGGCTTCGCTAATGTCCTTGTTTATGTTTGAAGTGTCTGTGAAGAGCTGGGGGAAACATCTTGCAGGGGAGATACAAGTGTATTTTGGCCAAATGCAAGAGCTTTTTTCCTGTTTATTGGAAATGCATCTCCATCTGAACTCACATCAGGAGCTGTGAATGTACTTAACAAATGTGCATGACTTGCCTGTCCAGCCAGCTCATACACAGCTTGGACTGTCTCTGAAAGTTCAGCTCAGATGTAACAAATTCACCCGGGGACCCTCTGGCAGCATTGTGGGGAGGGGAAATGCAGCACATACCACTAAAATTACCACTGGAATCCCAGCTATCCCAAATGTGGTTTTTGTTAGAGAGAGTTTTTGTGTTGCTGGAGCTACGAGCTTGCCAATGTTTGTTCATGGGAGATACTGCACAGGAAAACTAGAGCTGAACAGTGCTGCTTTCAGCTATGCTCGTTATTTTAGAGGGCCTGGCTG
This sequence comes from Corvus kubaryi, assembly GCF_017639235.1. NCBI lineage: Eukaryota > Metazoa > Chordata > Aves > Passeriformes > Corvidae > Corvus > Corvus kubaryi. The sequence goes on along the minus strand of NW_024581137.1, from coordinate 16,403,954 downwards.
GGATCCTTCTTGTGTGCTTGCCTAGATCCTCTAGTCCTGATCTGCAAGAGTTTGTGTTACTTTTAGTCCTGGATTTATCATAAAGGTCACCCTGGGTTGTTGTTGGATAGAAGGTCAAGGGTTTATTAGCCGTGGTGCTCTTTCACTTGCGAGCCATGTCAGCATTTGAAACCGTCTCAGAAGGGGAAGGACTTTTTGTCATGGTTTAACCCCAGCTGGCTGCTAAGCATGACACAGCCCCTCGCTCCCTCCCTGCCGGTGGGACTGGAGAGAGAACCAGAAGAGTAAAAGTGAGAAAACCTGTGGGCTGAGATAAAGACAGTTATGTAAAACAAAAGCTGCATGCACAGGCAAAGCAAAACAAGGAATTTTTCACTGCTTCCCATTGGCAGGCAGATATTCACCAGTTATTTAGAATTGCTTCTTACTTCTTCGCTAAAATACCTGGTTTTAGGAAAAGAACTTGAGCTGTTGATGCTGTCACACATAAAAAATATAAGTAGATCTTAAGAAAAAATCCTTCATCTTTCAGGTTTTAGAAAAATGACCTCTCAGTGGCTGGAATCTTATTCTGAGCATGCCTCCTTGGCTTGAGGAAACATCTATCTGTGGAAACATCCGCCACCTTATCATATCCCTGTGCAGCATTTTCCAGTGTTCACAAAAGAATGCAGAGATAAGGGCAAAAGCAGCTCACTGGCTGGTGTTCCTGCTGGCTTTTGGAGGAGGATATACATGCGTGACAGATTCGTCACTATCAGGACAAATCTTTCCACATCTCTATGATCTACTTGCTTCCATAGGAAATGGCTCCTGTGTGTGAATTCCTTGTTGTTTTGCCTTCTGCTTTCATCCAAGGATGAGTTAGGGAAGGCTTCTTCCTCTGCTTTGGCTCTGGAAAGATTTTGTCAACCAAGTGAGTCAAAGGGCTTTACTTGATTCATGTTCTTGAAGTAGAGATGTGTTTCCAGCCTGAGAGAGCAAAGGTTAGGTGGAGAAGTCTTGCTTTGGAAGGAGTGCCCAGTGCTCGCCCATGCCTGTTTTCTTCTCTCTTCTTCTAAGAGAATTAAAAACATTTGTAGTAAAAAGTATTGGTAGTCTCAGTTTGTAACTGTCTGCAAGCAGGAGGTTAGAGCACCTGTCAGGTACTGATTTTTTAATTGTTCTTAGATGGCAAATTAGTAGCTGTCTACAAAAAAAAACCAGACCAAAGACTTTTCCTATCCCTTAAAAATTGAGATACTACTTATCCCCTACCTTGCACTTTGTTTTTAAGGTTTGGTCGCCAGTGTGGCTCACTTGAACTGTTCAGGTGCCAAATAGATGTTAAAAGTATCTTTAACTGGTTTGATGCTTGAGGGTAGATTTCTGAGCACACCTTGTGCATCTGTTTGGTGTGTATGGATGATACTGATGCTGGTTTAACTTGGAGATGAGCTTTTGCAGCTGGTAGGTCCTTGTAGCAGAGAAGATGGGGATGGATACTGTCAGCCTCTTGGGAATAGATGAAGCCTGTCTCTCAGTCAGCAATTCCATTTCCCATGTACCTCCCACACTTGTCAGAGGTTCTGTACACCAGACTGGCAGAATGGTCATGGCACAACCTTTGTAAATGAAATTTAGATGTGCTTGGTACGAAGTTGCTTCAGACATGGTTGATATGTTAAGCTCATTTTTAAAATAAAATTGTTTGAGAATACATATTTCATTTGATGAGCAGAAATAGTTATTTGCCTGTCATCTGGCATCTAACACCAGCTCATCACCATCACTCATGAGAGAGGAAAACAAGAGTGCTTTTTTCTCTTGACAGGTGCAGTATGGCTTGAAAGTTGTATTTTAGTTTTCCCCCCACATTTAAGAGTGGATCTTGAAAATGCTGCTGTGTGGATGACCTGTCCTTAAGTGTGGTCCCTCTTTTGGTGCAGTATCAAATAGCTGCCCAACAGCAAGTCACTGGAAACAAAGTCTGCTTTTAATAATGAGCTATTGCAGCAAAAACATATATGGGGTAGAGGTCTGGCATGCTCCCTAAGACAGTGCTACTGAAATCTGTTTTGAAAGTTGATGAGCGTGGAGCTCTCGCAGCCGTAGAACAAGATGTTGAAACGTAAACTGCAGCTGTTCACATGGTGCACTAAGTGCTCTGCCTGCTTGAGTGTGTGTATGACAAACACCTAGCTAGTGAGAGTCTACTTATTAAGGCTGTAATTTAAGTGAGAAGCTTCTCCTGCTACTTTTTTTTTTTTTTTTTTACACCCTGCGACACTCACTGAGGATAAAGTGCCTTAATCAGCTTTTGTCCAGCTTGGAGAAGGTTTATCATCATCTCATTTGAGCAAGCAGGAGGGAAAAAACATTGAAAGCTGACTGGCTAACATTTTCAATGTCGCCTTTCTTTTTCTAAAATCAGCAGCAAGGTGTTCTTGAAAATGATCGCAGAAGATTAGGAGTGAGCAGAGGGGAAAACATGCTTTAAAAATGTTGGGATGTTTGAGATGTCTCATGTCAGTTGCATTGCTTCTGTTAGAGTCTGTGTATGTATTCAGTGCAGTGAGGAGAAAAACAGAATGTGTTTTTAGAAAACAAAAAACCCCAAACATAAAAATCTACCCAGAAATGGTGAATGCGACTCACATAGTACCTAAGGCTGCATACTTGCTGTTATCAATTAATAGCATTTCTGCTGGAATGAATTATCTTTCAAGAAACTGAAATGCAGAAACTAGAGATTAAAGGACTGTGCTAGAAAATTTCTATGGCATATGCTGCTCTGTCTTGGTTTTGCTCATGACAACAAGTTGAAGGAATTGACATATTTTCCTTTCTCTGTTATCCATATATGCTAAATAAAGGTCCAAATGAAGCAAGCGTTTGGCAGTGAAATAGTAACACTTGTATGGAGGGGCAAGTCATGCCAGAGGATTTGATAAGTAGGTTGAAAGTGTTGTGGTTGTCTTCCTAACATGGATGTAGGACTTACCCTGTGGGCACCATGGATGAACTGCAGTGATGTGCTGTTCTGAGCCTCTAAGTTTTTGATGTGAGTGTCCTTACAGGAAACACCATTAGGAGGATTTATAGCTTTGAACCACTTCACATGTGGGTCAGAGTGTCTCACTGACAGTAACATGGGAAGCCAGACATAAAGCAGTGAATTAAATCAATTCCCAAGTTACTGCCTTGACCATAATCCCATTCGTTTCCATGAACAACAGATGTACTTCTCATGTCGTGTAAGGAGTAAGGGTACCAAGCCCAGCCCTACTGGTGCAATTGCCTTGGTGCTTCTGACCTCACCATTTTCACGTGAAGCATAAAAATAGCTGCTGCACCTGTAGTTCTTATTCAGACTTCCTGAGGATTACCTGCCAGGGGAGTTTTGCACTGTCCCAAGGGTGATGTCTTTTGCAGATGCTCTGGCAGCGTGTGGCAGGGCCCACACGCTGTACTGAGGCACAGAGCGTGGCTGTGTGTTTGCAGGAGGGAGCTGTGACCCTGCTCTCAGGAGGTGTTGCCATAGCTCCCAGATCAGAGGCATGTTCAGGAGAGCTGAGTCAGTTTGAGTTGAGGAGGCTGGCTGGTGTGGAGGCACTGGGTTTGCCACAGGAGCACACACAGTGTAGATACACAATGTGGGATCGTTTGCTTTTGTAGTGTAGTTGGGGCTGGTGGAGAGTAAAAGTGGTGCATGTAGTGCAGCAGAGGGCGTGGGTTTGGCATCTCACCTCAGAGATGTCAGCATCCTGTTGCTGAAGGGGATGGCTGGAAACCTTTGGTAGGGGGACTGATCCCAGCAGAGAATGAGCATCTGCTTGTTCTGTCATGCAGAAGGTGTTGGAGCCTGCAGGCTTGTGTTCCTGACAGTCAGGAGCCTGAGAATAAATGTCACTTAAAATAAGTCGCATGGTAGATTATACAGATACAAAGTGCTGGGGTGTTCTGGTTTTTGTTATTGTTCTTCACTGCAACAATGAGGGTGGTTAGACCTAAATAAAGCCTTAAAAGAGGAACCAGTCATCTTTGGAGGAAAATGATAAACTGGAATTTCACAGCAGTGTGTTTTTCGGCTGAAGCTTCCTACTCTGTGTAACTAACACCTGGGTGGAGTTGTGCTCATGGGCAAATGCATATTTCACCATTTGTAAGACCTGTGCTTCAGGCACCAGTTAGAGGAGTGCTTAGAGTTCAGTAATTTGTATCTGCTTCATCGGAGTAGGAGGGAAATGAATGGGTACAGAAGTTGCTGTTAATTTGACTGCTTCGTCCTTGGTGTCTTTCGGGTTTTGTTTTGTTATTTTAAACTCCAAGTGGGGACTAGTCATCTTTTTCCTATTGGATGAGACTGTATACAATTATTACATGAGTAAGTTTGGGGTTGGTCTCCAAGCACAGATTTGTAGTGATGATTTCTTTGTTCCAAGTGCTTATCTTACAAACATGGGAATCAAACCTTTTGATGAATCACTGCATAGGGCTTTTTTAACTTAATCTATTTGCTTTGCATGACTAATATCCTTATATGCAGCTTTCCCAAAGAGAGTGAAAAGAAATCTTCAGGCTCATTCATTTAGAAATGAGCTTTTAATTCTGTTCCTGCACCTGCAAAGAATCTTTTTCTTTGTTAAATATACTTCAGTACTTAATATTTTTCTTGCAATATAGTCATCATGCTTGGAGTCTTTTTTCAGTTAGTTGTGAAACTCATTTTGAGCAGTGAACCATGTATCGTCCAGTAATTTAATTGGAAATATTAAAATTCTTCTCAGTGAGAAAATCATTGACGTGATACATATTGTTTAAATGATACATTTCAGGCTTTCACTGAGAAATGAGATTATTGACTGGATTTGAGTTAATGAAATAATAAGTTAATGTCCATTTAATTCTCCGTTTTTGACCTTGTTACCCATTTGAATAATTCCTTAGAACAAATTGGAGTACCTTAAGAATCGAAAGCTATTTGCACTGGACTAAAATAATGCTGATGCGGGTTCAGGTTTTGCATAACACTAAGAAGGAAGCAAAGAAGCTTTTACAGAAGTATGTTGCTTTTTCTCTAAAAATTGATGTATTGTTGCATTTTTTTCCACTTCTGAGAGCACAGTGGCAGCTTGCAATGTATTTTAAATCTTCCAGTGAATAAGCAGTCTTGCATTCTAGAAATCCTCAACAATAATGACAAAACCCTCCTGAATTAGGGCACTTCTTCAAGCCAGCTGCTTCCTGATTATCAACATGTCACTCCAGCAGTCTGCATAAATGCTGCTCTCTAATTAGAGTTACAAGCCTTGTTGAGAGCTCACACGGCCCTTCCTCTTCATCTCCTTAAATCCTGGGCCAGGTCCCAGCCTGAATTTGCATCAATCTGCAATAATTTGATATATTTAGAGTCTGTGTTGGATTCTGAGATTGAAATCAGAATCACTTTGCTTACATATGTGGAAATTTCAGTGGAGTAGAGAAAATATTTTAATTGCTTTAGCTAATCATGTGAGGAGGGCAGCTCATCCCATTTGGAAATAGCTGGAATTTACTTTTTTAAAATACAGAAAAATTAACAATGAAGTGGAATGTAGGTGCTCTTCTCCATTGATAGAAGCAGTAGCTGAAAATATTGGCTTTCTGTGCCAATTCCAGCTGATTTGCTAGCCTGCTGTGGGGATTTGGCCTGCCTGCTAGCACCGTTGTAGCATTACCTATATGAGATGTCCTTGCCATTGGAAGTCCCTCTCCGAACTTGTTACACTACTTTTTGCCTCCTCACCGAGTGAGTAATTTACAAACAATTCCTCCCTGAGAAACCATGCCAGACATAACATCTAGAACAGGCTGTTGTAGGTTTTGTATAAAAGCTGTCTCTGAAAGACAAAGATTTGATGTCCAGGATGCCATCTTTAGAGTTTGGCTCTGGGTTCCTCTGCTGAAGAATTCTGGCTTAGTCCAAATGCCAGTAACTCTTTCGAATGTGCCAGCTCATATGTGAATATAAAGAGGAACCTGAAGGTAGAAACAAACAGGTAGAAATAATTTTTAGAGCTCTAATCTGCCTTTGTCCTTTCTTTCCTTCCTGCAACATTTTGAAGGATGCACGCCAGAAGTTCCGCTCTGTGCTGGTCGAAGCAACAGTAAAACTGGATGAACTGGTAAAGAAGATTGGAAAAGCTGTAGAAGACTCCAAACCTTACTGGGAAGCTCGGAGGGTGGCCAGGCAGGTAAGAACTTTCTGCCTTACAAGCTTGTGGTTGGAGGGCACACACTGATGGTGTTGCTTTCCTGCTATTAATAACATCTAAGCATATGCACTTGGCTGACACTGCTCTGGGTCTTCAGTTGCATGTCAGCCATGGGAATCGATGGCAAAATGTATTTCTTCACAGCCACAGCTGCACATGCTCTTCAAACTTAGAACAGCTACAGCAGACACGAGCAAAAGACTAGTTCTCTTCTCTCATTATAAATGGTCTTTGAGAGCCCTGCTCTTTCCTATCAGTAGTTGTACTTATTTGAAAATACAGTGTAGACTTTGTGTATCTGTTTTTTCTTCTTAAAGAAAAATGCTCAGCAGCTAAATGGCTGCAGGTGGAAGCTGCAGGGAAAGAGGCTGGAGTGGGGTGGGCTTGGGGAAACCTGCCGGGTTTGGTGCTGATTAGATTGTGATGAAGCAGGAACGTGCTAAACATGGCTCTAAAGTGTTTTGGTTTGGGGACAAACTGAGCTCTGCTTCCTCTGTCATCAGGGCCTTACTTGCCATGCCCCAACTACTACTTGGTTATTGATAGGCCTTTGTAGCTCAGGGAGGGATGAGGTGTGGAAGTAAGGGACCTGCTGGATGAAGGGAAAGCCAGAAAGCTGTGATGTGTCAGGCAGCATCTCACTATGAAGAAAAAGCTGCTGAGAGTTGAGTGTGTGGTGGCTTAGGCAGTGCTTCTGCTGGGAGTCTGTGGTGGGGCTTGCTGGTGTGTGAGTCTTTTTGTTTTTTCCCCAAGGGGACCCTGTTCCTGGTTGCTATTTCTGTTTTCTCTTGAGGCAGGAAGAGTCAGGAAGAACTGCCTAGAGCTGCTACTTCTGTGCTTGGCTGGAAGGATGTGTGGGGTGTCATCTGTGGCTGGGTAGCTGAGATGTGATTGTGTTCAAGGGGAGAGTGAGAGATGGGGTGGCATGTGTGAAATACATGAAAATTGCAGAAGCATTTTGTTCATAAAAGTAGGTAGAGGGGTGAGAAAAGTAGAATAGTGTGTGCCAGGAGGCAGAGAGTAAACTCTCAGGGTAAGAGAAGGGGAGAGAAGAGAATGCATCCTCAAAACAACACACAGGAAAGCTAGGCACAAACACAAGCTTCATTCCCTTGAAAGTTGATGAAGCAGGAGCTGGATTGATGGGACATGGCATACAAGATAATATGTGAGTATGTTGGTGCTTTAAATTGCATAGCATTGTTCTGGCACTATTGTCTCAGGCAGTGGGGATGATGTGTAGGGACTGTTAGGCTTAGTCCTGCAGAGTAGAAGCAATATGGCAAATAGGTAAGCTCTACCCTGCTTGCTGTGCTTTGAAGTATTTACCTCTCCTCTGTAAGTGCTCTGAAACCAATCCCTGCTCACAAGGACTATGGTGTGTGCTAGAGATAAACCAGTGGTGAGCTAGAGAAGCTAGTAATTGTGTAAACTAGTATGTGCAATTTGGGAAAAAAAATCCCTGCAGCCCTTCCTTGAGCATGATGTCACACTTCTATTACTATAAATAGCTGTGTAAGGCACAGCATGCATAGGACTTCAGGAGTTACACTTGGAAAAGTCAGTGGTAGAAGCACACACTTTGCAGTACAAAAAAAAAACAACGATATCAAAAGGTCGATTGACTTTGAGGTTTGTAACATCACACACTCAGAGCAGTGAACTTTGCCTTCTGTCCTGAAGCTGGCAGCAGATTATGTTCTGGAAATGGAATTTTGTATTGTTAGGTCTCTGCTACCCATGAAATCCATTCAGTCATTCTGTTTCAAAGGTACTTTGCAAGATCACTAAGAAACCTAAGCCCCTGAAGGTCCTTAAATTAGTAGGATCACTGCTCTGCTAGTGGGCTTGTTAGAGAGAACCATATTTTTCTCCCAATCCATTCTGTCACTAGCTATGTGTACATGCTATTTATCCCTGATCTGTTTATTTGCTACACACTCAGTTGTCTTTTAATTCCTTGATAGCATTTTATTTTAAAGCAGGGGTTGTCCTTCTGACCACTCATTTCACTTTTTTTTCATTTTGTGTTACGAATCTGGTCACAGAACAGAGTTCCCACTTTGCATCTGCCCAGTAGACAGAAGATGGGCTCTGGTTTCCCTTTGGCTCTTTGTCTAATAACATCTTAAAGTGGAAAATTTGAGGGCCAAGAGGAGTGCAAGCGTTGAAAGACAGTGAATCTGTCTGGAAACTGGGAGATTGGAAAGATTGGTGCCAATCATCAGCTAAGCATCTGCCTAAAGAGTTTTTCTAGTTTTAATTTAATCTAGAAAAATTCCACTTAACTGGGAGCAAATCCACTATGATAAAGCAGGCAGAAGGGGTGAATAGGTAGGGAAATACGAAACTGGAAGAATGTACCAGAATATTAACATAGGTGCCAGTTTGCATCTGTCTTTCTACTTTGATTTGCAAGACTGTAGAGAAATCATGGGAACAGCTTCTTATTTTTTCCACTTAAATTTATAATAACATCTAGCCTATGAAGAATTGTGTTCCTCCTCCTGTCTCTACAGTTATTTTACAGCCATTAGGCTGCCTCCAAAAATATAGGCACAAGGTTCTTGGGGCTGAAACAGCTTTAATTAAACAATAAGGGAAAAATGCATGACTCTGTTGGTAAGAGAAAGGGAAGTGTAAATTCCTGTTTGTTGCTCTCACTAAAGGGAAGTGAAAATATGACCTATAAACTTTAAGCCTTTTGGAAATAAAGAATTGCATAATTAATGACGTTTAGTTTGGCAGAAATGCAGGAGTTGTCCAGAATTACTTGTGTTTAAGATGTCAGCTGCAGGGTAAGTTGCCTGATGCAAGCTGTCTGAAGTCACATTGAGGAGCTTGCTTTCACTTGGCACCAGCACGAGTCTCTTTTGGAAATACGTGTTTCTTACCTATTAAGATAAAACCCATTAAGAAAGTATGAGGGCTGTGATGTGGGGTCACCAACTGAAGTATGACACTGGAGAAGCTTTAGAACCTTGAGCCCTTTTGTCTACTCACCCTTATCCCCATCTTGTGCAATCCTGTGTTGGCAGAAGATAAGGAATTCAAAACAAATTAATTCTCCTGTGCAGACGTCCTGTAGCATCTTGTTTGTGGAATGTTTGCCAAGAGAGCCTCAGCTTGGCCTGTCTCAGGGTGAAACTTTGCTTTACCTGAACATTGGTCCACTAGTGTTACAATTTGAGTGCTTTGCTCTCTGAAATGGTGGCACAGGGAGTCAGGATGCTGTCTGTTGGTACCAAAGCAGTAATATTTGGCTTTTGCTGAGATTCAAGGGAGATCTAGCTAATATTCTTGCTTAAGGAGATTTCCTGTAACTTCTGCCAAGACAGAACTGTTAGTTGTGATTCCTCATTTGGTACAGCAGTGGGCCTTTTGTGTTGATTGAAGACACACCTTACTCTTTTGGAGCATTTTGATTGCAATTTGTTGTTTAATCAAATTTTGAAGTACTTGTGCTGTGAGAACTTTTTTTTGTTTGGCATTTTATCTTTCCATGTTGTTCTTTAGCTTACGCAGTAATGCCCACATTCAATGGAAGAACTTTGGCACGTAGCAGAGGACTGTGCATGTACACAGGCAATGGCCCACATGGCAGCAGTATGAAATTCCTGTAATCCAGAAGGTGGCCCGGGTTCTAAGTGTTCAGAAAATGAAATTTCCCATGTCTGTTTGGTGTGGGTGGTGATTTTTTCTTTTTTCTTTTAATTTTTTTTCCCACTGGTAGCTGCTTCCCTAGTTGACTAGTCGAAGAATTAGACTTTTCTTGCCCAACAGTAATGGGGAAGAAGGGTGAAGTTGCCAGGAAACATTAATAATGTAAACAGCAGTCCTGAGCCTCTGAGGTAAGGAGTGTCTTAAGCTGCTGTTGACTTAACATTTTGCAGGGCTGGGGCTGGAAAGTGCCTACGCAATAGTGCTCACATTAGTGTCTGAGCTAGTGACAGAGCTGGGAAGTGTGTTACCTCCCTGGTGACAGCATGCTCTGGGACAGGATGCTGTGCAAAAGCAAGTGTGGTCTAATGCATAAATCACTTGGCTGGCAGGAGCTGATTTTGTGCTGCTGCATGGCACAGATAAATGACTTCATCTCTCTCTCAGTTCCCATGTAAAATGAAGCTGTCAAGCTGATGTGAAGCTGAGTTCATTAAGGGAAGTAAAAGTGCTTTGGGGTTACTGGGTGAGAGGTGCCATTAAAAATCTGTTATCCATACATCATCACTTGTGAACCCATAGACAAACTGAACAGACTTTCCTTTCTGCTTTGTTTCTGCTGGAAAAAGAATCTGATAAAACTGTGTTCCCACCCCCACAAAAAAAACAATCCGTGCATTTGTAGTGACCCTAACCTGACTAAAAGTCCTGGGAGTATTGCTTTTAATTGAGTTTCAGCATTTTTTGGTTTGTTTTTTGGTTCTTTTTTGTTTGTTGGTTGGTTTTTTGTTTGGTAGTGGGCTTGTTTGGTTTGGTTTTGTGGCAGGGTGAGGGGTTACATTTTATTGGCTTAGATTGGGAGTAGGTGAGGATGCTTTGCTTATCTTTAGTACTGAGCCTATTTGGGAGGGACATGGTTTTGCTTTGTGATACTCCCTTTACCCCTCTCAGCCCCTGCCTCATTTAGCTTTTACAAAAAAGTGTCAGAAAACTTGCTTCAGGCAAAAATAGGTGAAAGATCTATGCTAGGTCATATCTGTCTGTATCTCTCACTAAAGGACCCACCTGTACCATGTGTTCATACAGCAATATGTTGGAGGGATATGAATGTTCTGCTTGCTCTTGGGTCAGTCTTCCTAGATTTTACAGCTAATTGTTTTTTTCATGTTGTTAACATACTTAAGCAGCACTCTTTTATCTGAAGAGGCTTGGAAAAACCCGCTGGAAGCAGTGTGTACAGTGGTTCTTCCCCACTGATGTCCAGGCATACCCAAGAGGAAGTGCAGTTGATAGACAAGTAGACTTTGTTCAGCAGAGACACCTGTGAACATCTGTTCACTGCAACTTTTTATGTTGTAGAGCTCCTTTCTCTCACCTCACTAATAATCTTTGTCTCGTGTAATATTTTATAACTGGATTGCCACATCTGTGTGAAGAAATCAGCTGAGAGAATAAAGAATTATTAGAGGTGAGCTTTCAGATATTCAGATCCTGCACCTCCATTCTGCTTGTCTTCACAAAACTTGGGGGAGCCCAGTTACCACTGGGCAATTACTTCCTCTCTCAAATGTGAATATTGATGTGATTTGATGAATTCTGTATTCAAAGTGAATCAGGATGAAAAGTAGCTGCTGTAATCTTGCAGAACAGGAACAGAGGAGGAACTGAGCCTCTTGGTGGTGAAGGTGGGAGGGGTATAAGCAGATAGGAGCACACCTACCTAGCTGGAAGAGTCTTCCTCAGCAGATGAGACTGATACCCTTCTTTGTGGAGATCAAGCCCGTAAATGAGCAAAACTTTCTGAAGTGGCCATTGCATCTCAGCCTCTAAGTGTGCAGTTTGAGATACCTGAAAGTAGCGTGGCAAGTGTGGAAAGTTACAGATGGTAACTTCCTTAGCTCAGAATACAAAAGCTTTTTTAAATTCATGTAACTTGGAGGTTCAAAACTGCCGGTCATCCTTAAAAATTAATTAGGAACTGGAAATGGTGGTTTTGCCAGTGTCAATTCCTGCAGCACCCAAGTTTCCTATCCAAATTCACTCAGTGAGTGAGAGCTAATAGGATCACAGCACCAGCTGGCTCTGCTGGGGAAAGGAGGGTGGCATTGAGTGTGGATGACGGCTCCTGGCTCCAGTTCCAACAGTGGTAGGTATCCAGGTCTTTCTCTCTGGTTCCTAGACACTAAATGTGTTATCCATCAGTATATTGACTTCCCGTGTCATACAGAATCTCCTTCCCTATCTTACTTTTATGAGCTGAAGTCCTGATGCTCATGTTTAAGACAACAAGGAGTTAAGACTGATTTGTCTAATCTGGTAAGATTATCTTGACAAAAAAAAATGTGGAGGGAGAAGGAACTCGGGAACTTGAGAAGCAAAAATTAAATGTCAGCAGAACTGTGACAGACTTGCATTCCTGTTTGGAAACTTGCCATGGAGCTAGTAAAAAGCAAAATTATTGGCACAGTTACAGTGGAACAGCCAGCTGACCTTTCCTGGCTGAAGGAGTGTTTCTGCTTAACTGTTCATAAACCAAATAACTATCATGTGGATTCACATTTTCAAAGGAAGAAATACAGAATCTTGAAAATAAACTTTCACAAAACTTCTACAATTCTCCCAATTGTTTGAAGAAGAAACCAAGCACCCAGAGCACTTGGGTGGCTATAGTTCAGTGCTGCTGTTGTTGTTAGGTAATCGTACAATCATGAAATGGTTTGGGTTGGAAGGGACCTTAAAGATCAGCTAGTTCCAACCCACCTGCCATGGGCACAGGTGCCACCCACTAGACCAGGTTGCTCGATGCTGAAGCCAGCCTGGCCTTGGACACTTCCAGGGATGGGGCATCCACAACTGCTCTGGGCAACCTGTCCACTGCTTCAGCACACTCTGAGTAAATAATTTCTTCCTAACATGTAATCTAAATCTCTTTTAGTTTAGAACTGTTCCCCTTGTCCAATCACTGGGACTTTTTTTTTGTAGTTTGTATTATTTGTATTTTGTATGGATGTTGGTGCTCCGGCCTTCTGCAATAACCGGTCTAGGCTGGCAGTGTAGGTTGTGTTGTTTGTGCTCTGCCTGTGCTGACTGTTTGCCCTTTTAACTGAGGATGCTGTCTTGCAGCTGCCCTGGTGGGTCTTGGGGAGCCTCTTGGCAGTGGGAGATGGGTGGGAATGATGTCCGGATTAGGAAGGTGGGGTGAATGGTGTGAGAGGTGACTCTCTCCCTGGGTCTGTAAATCAATCATATGGAAATGGCTGTGATTTTTAGATTACTTGGTGGAGAGGCAGGGGAGCAGCTCCCTTCCTGAACTGGGACTTTCCTTGGTGGTTAAGAAACCTGTCTGTGGGATGGAAGCTGACATGATGGCCTTGGTTAGTGCTGTGGCAGACCAGGCCTCGCCTGGAAAGAGATGACTGATGTGCTCTGAAGGGAAAAGAGACATGGAACTTGCCGTGGGAGCAATCGGGAAGCTCAGTGCTGTGAAGAAGTGATAAGGAAATGAAATGTAGGTGAGCTGTGCAAGAAGTGCCTGAAAGTATGAAGCATTGAGGCTGTGAGTTGTACCTGCTTGCCTATGAAGTTTTGTGTGTCCATTTTTCCTTTTTGCTCCCTATGGGCCTGCTCTAGGTCTGAACTCCTTCTTCCCACCAATGTTTTCATTTTTTTATTACAAAACACTTCATCAAATCTTGGGGAAACCATGTTGATACGACGTCAGTCCTCTGGTGAAATGTGGAGTTCCCATTGCAGTGATCCCAAGGGGCATTCTCAGTATATTAATCTCCCTTCCCACATGGTGCATGGCTGGCTGTGGGGCTGAAGAAGGCATAAGCCAAGCAAGGGAGTCTGTAATTTTATTATTGAGGGTGAAGAGTCACTTCCTGGACTTTCACCAGGGAATCCACTGAATTTTTAAAGTTTTTTCTAAAGCAGGGTGTACTTTGGATTCAGTCAAACGAATGTTTTTCAATGCTCAAAGTTTGATGGAGTGGCTCTTGTGCTCTCCTGTCATGTTTGCACAGTTGCATCCGAAAGCCCGTGAGCAGCCCGTGAGTGGGAGTCACTGCCCTACAGTCAGGGCTCAGTCTCTCACCGCTGCTGCACAGAGCTTGTGCTTGGTGTGTTCTGTGTGTTCCACCTGAATGCTCAAAACTTGAAAACTGTATTTTAAGTTTTGAATCATGGTTCTGTTGCATTTTCCTTCAGGCCAAAGTAGCAACAAAGCCTAGGAAGCAGGGAATTCAGAGTCACTTACCTGGGTTAACAAGCTAGGTTTTGCCTGGCTGATTTATTAACATTATTTATTTACTTAAAGACTGACTCAATGTGACTTTTGTCTTCTGGCTCTGTCACCTGGTTGAGCAGTGTGATATTGGAGTGTGTCAAACTGGCTGCCCTTGAACTGCCGAGAAGATGACAGATGTTGCCTGGTCGGATTGGCAAAGTTACGCCAAAGATCTGATATGTGAAGCAAAGCTCCTTAATGTGTTTGTCTTCCCATCAGCCTTACTAATGCAGGACAGTAGGTCAGTGCAACTGGCAGGTTTTTACCCTCTTAATCCAGGGCAGGTGCAAATCTGCCCCATGTTTGGGAGCACTGACAACTGCTACTTCACAGATGAATGGAAAAAAATCCTTACCTGGTTCAAATTTAGTGCTCTGTTGCTTATATTTCCTGCAGAGGAGGCGGCATCTGTAACAGTATCTCTGCAAGTACAATGTTCCTGGCACATTTGGATAGCGGGAACTAATTTTAATCACTTGCTTGTTGTAATACCTGTGTCAATAAGTTCTGTGTGTGTGTGTCCCCCTCCAGAAGATAATCACCTGTATCTCTCTGAGCCTCTGTGTCTCTGTGAATAGATCTAGTTATTTTGGGTTGGTATTCATACACCTTACATTTCTGTTTTGTGTGAGCACTATTCTGTTGATGGATGGTTAGTTTGTATAAGCTATTGATACAAAAACTGTAACTGGTTTTCTTACGGTTATTCGCTGATGTGCCTTGGAGGGCTCTATCATGTAAATTTGTTGACTTTTTACTGTAAATTAGAGGTTCTTCCCTCTTCTGCTTTTCTTCACAGTAGTAGAAGAAAACACTGTTTAAACTGTTTTGAAGAATTTATCTAGGAGAGATGAAAAAAAATTACTCTCTTTTGGTGTCTCTTTCTCCCACTTTCTCCAACCCTACAAAGCCTCCATCAGTTCTCAGCCATTGTGGATGGCAGTAGTTCAAAGCCAGATTAGCTGTTCAACCTCCTCTCCATTAATTGTCAGGAATCAAATGAACTGATTATTTTTCTAACCTTCAAGAATGTTTTTTTTTCTGTTGTGAAATACTTAAAGTATTCTGCAAGTAGCTCTGAAGTAATGGAATACTGGGTTGAGTTGGTGTGGAAATACCCTCAGTTCTTTGCAGTAACAAGGAGAAGGCTGGTGCAGAAAAATTTGGGGTTTTTTGATAGATGTCAGCTGATTTAGGCAGAAAGAAGGGATACAGGTGATCTGGCTACTACATTTAGCCACAGATGCAATAACAGATGCTGGAACTGGCAGGAAGGTGTAAGCAGCTCTCAAGGGGTGGTGGGATGTAAAAATAGAACAGAATCTCTTTTTTCTTCTGCTGTTGTATGAAGATTTGAGTAACATCATTTTGCATCCTCTTAAGTTTGGAAAAACCTGAGAGGTAAGGTTGTGCATTCCTTAGCATGACTGTAGCACTTGCACAGCTGTTGCCAAAACAGATCTACAGGGAAAAACCAATTTAAAGGAAAGATTGCTTTGTTGTCTCTCACTATTTCCTCTCCTGATTTTTTTTCTGGCCTCTAGTAAAGGCTATTTCAAGAGATTGTAAGCCACAGACAGGATAATCTGTTAAAAATAGTAGTTGGCATTTGAGCTTGGGTGGCTTGAGGTCAGGGTGATATCCTATGTACCTGTTTGGCGTGATAATTGCTCAGGGATGACTGCTGAAGGGAGCACAAGTCTTGCAACTTTGGGGAATTTGTTCAGCCCACCAAGTCTTTTTTGTGTACAGTGATCTGAATAGGTGGGAGTCTATATTGTAGGGATAAATGTTCATGCTAGGGTCTGTTGCCCAAACAGATGTGATATGGATGTTGGTTGCTGCCTTCTGGGTGTGTTTCGTTATGACTTCTAATAAAACAGCATGAATTTTGGAGCTTTTGTCTGCTCTTGCTGGAAAAGATTATCTGAAGAGTCTAATTTCTGTATTAGGAAATTAGTGTGTGGGAATGGCTTCGTGTTGACTTCATTTCTGTAAGAAATATATCTCAAGTGCATCAAACAAAAAGTTGTACTATAAAACAAGAGAGTTTGCTGCCAGGATGTGGAAGAAATGTCCACCTCTTTTAGCTGTGTCTGCTTCTGGTGGTTGTTTGTTTATTGTTTTGTTGTTATTGTTTGGTTTGTCTCGGTAGGTTCTTTTAATTTGGTGAAGTGTGCTAATGGCTTGTTCTCAAAGGAGGATTTTATTGCTGTGTAGTGGAATTGACATATTCCCTCTTCCTGCTGCTACCTAGACTATTTCCTTCGAGGAATGGACTTAGCCTTTCATTAGTCCAGGACACCATCCGCAACTTTTTTGTTTAAGTGAAGCAAGCCTGTTATTCACATGTGCTGTGGAGTTGTGTAATTTGACTAGGAAAAATGTCAAAGAGTCAATATTTATCTTCAGCGTGTCCCTTAGGAAGATGACTGCCTCAAAAGTATCTGTGAGCATGCAAAGGTGTACAAGGTCAGCCTGGAACTTTCTTCCAGAGCATATTCCTGGTATTGAGGATAGGCAGTTGCTGGTGGGTGTGAGGCTTTCTGGGAACTGGGAGAACATGTCCAGAACAGCCCATCTGCCAGGTGAAACTCCTACCCACATGCCTTGTCTTTGCTTGTGCCAGTATGCATGCACAAGATGTGCTTTCAGAACCAGGCTGCCAATCCCTTGCAACACTCTGGGAACTTCTACTTAAAAGCATTTGCTGCTTTGGTGGCAATTACATGAGACAACGATCTAGTGTTTCTCCTGAACATTCTTGTTGCATCTGTATGTGCCAAATGTTGATCATCTTGGATAATTAGCAAAAGCCACTAAAGCAGGCGGTGTACCTCTTGGAGGGTGTATTGGTGGGAGTTGTTCCTTGCTTCTATATTTAATTCCAGCAAAGCAGGCTGCTGCCAGGTGCAGATGAGCATGTAGAGCCTCTGTAAACCTAGAAACCAGCTGTAAGCCCTAGACTTGCTGACTCACTGGCTAAGCTCTCAGAATGCAGGTGCATAGAGCGGGGAGGATTATCGTGGTGTTTTTCTCTCTTAATAAGATCATTTACCTTGGAGATCAAAACCTGGACATGTTCTGTCATCCCCTCCCTTCCAGAAAGCAACAGCTTAATAATTTTGGCCACAAACAATTGCACAACTAACAAGCAGATGGCAGTGAATGCCCAAGAAGGCTGTGCCTGGGTGGTAGTAGACTGAACAATTTGTCATGTTCTGGTGCCATAGACTCGTTAATTAGTGTGACTAACTCCAAGCGCACCAGCATCTCTCAACAACTTCGTGAAAAACAAAGGAGGGGCAAAAGGCTTGGGGTAGTGTCTCCCATACAATCTCTGTGCCCAAGTGAGCATGGCCTCCCTATTCCTGTAAGGCAAAGAGCTACACCAATTAAAACCAGTGAGGAGACCAGCAGGTTTCAAATGACTGACTGCACAGTGGCAATGATCAGCTTAGAGGGGATATCCTTGCCCTCGTTTCACAAGATCCCGGTTGCAACCTAGATGGGAGCTACGAGAGAGCAGAGGAGGGCTGGCAGCTGATTGTTCAGTTCAGTCCAGACCAGGACTAGTCTTAACAGTGTTTAAGGAAACTCTATGTTCAGATACTTTCTTTCTCATTTCCTTCCACAGCTCCCAAAGAAGGGAGGTGGGATTCTGCCTTTGAGGAGTCCAGCTGTCCTTGTGCTGGTAACAGAAGCAGCTAATGAATGAGCTGCTGGTTGTGCCCTGAGGCTTCTGGGTCTTCGAACACACTCGTGATCCTGTCTTAAAGGAGTTACACATACCACCTAACTTTAGCACAGAGCTAGATGTCTCTTGAAACATGCTTTGTAGGTCTGCTCTTATTTCCTGTGCCTTTTTATAGACTGCAGGAATGTAATACAGAACCAGGAGTCAGGTCAGTTCTACAACAATTTGGCTGTTAGAAGAGAAGGGGTGGATGCATGTAGGAGACAAAAAAGCCCAGCACAGGAGTAAGACACCTAATCAAAAGCAGAGACTGAGGGACACATGGTTATAGTGTTCCACAGGCATTTAATTAGTTATGCAGCTGGGAGGAAATGGTTTGTGTTTCACAAAACTCTAACAAGGCTTGTTTTCACCTTTTCCTCCCCTTTGTCTTCTCCATCCAGTTAAAAACCTTTAAATATGCTTTTGAAAAAACAAATTCTAACCCATGTTCAATTGTATAGCTTTATAATAAACTGCTTAAAGAACATAAGGGTATTTCAGACTCTTGAGAGACTATTTTTTGTCAGTAATGCAAACAGTCATTGCAGATTATACAGCTCAGGCCTCAGATCTGTTAAAATGAGGTCACTCTCAAGGCCTTGGATTTTAGAAGTTGTTTATGAAAGTATAGCTATAGAAAGGGTTTTCTGAGGTGGTTATACTACTTTTCATTTCTGGTTTGGATCAGAGTTTTTAGGCTGTAGGGAGAAAGGGAAGGTCATGGTCCTTAAAAAAAGCAAACAAAAGCCCTACTCTCCCCCAGTTGCACCACTAGTCTGTTTATTCAGGAAAATAAATGCATCTGAGTGCGTAGGAGAATATTCAGCATCACTGCAAAGTTTTTGCAAAAATGTTCTTCATGCTTTGAGAAACTAAGAAAAATATGATGGTATTTGGTAGAAATACTAGTTGTACAGGACCTTTGGAGGTCATCAGATCTCAACTTTCTGCTCTAAGCAGATCTGTCACATTGCTGGATTGCATCAGCCATGGCGTTGCCAAGTCTTTGAGACCTCCAGAGATAGGGATTTGAAACCTCTCTGTGTAACTTGTCTGCAGGATTGGCCAGCCATGGCCCTCTTAGTTTAGCCTAGGACATGGTTTGCATTACTCCCAATGAGACTGCACCTTTTCAGCTTCCTCAGCCTGACACCTGCTGTAATGTGCAGGTCCTTTTTGACAGGGCTGATCATGGGATTATTCCGCCCCAAGTGCAGGACTTGACAGGTCTCCTTGTTGTAAAGTGTCTCTTGGCCCAGTCAAGTTTCAACAAGGTCCATCTAGGTTGAGGTTCTGCCTTTTCAACCACCTCCTCTGACTTAGTGTCATTCGTGCATTTGCTGTGGATGGAGTTGTGCCTGTGTCAAGGTTGTTGTTAGTTGTGTTTGGATGTTGAGCATTATGAGCCCTTGTGTTGACACCTGGGCTGCTGCTCTTGTTACTGCCTGCCAGCTGCATTAAAACAGGTTGAGGAGGACTGAAGCTGAAATAGCAGCATTCAATGGCTGGTTACTGTGAATGGTGCAGAGAGCACTCAGCTGCCTCCGCCTTGTAGGCTTCTGAATCACTGCATCTGCTGCAGTGGTGGGTAAGACTGGGATGCTGTGGTCAATGAGTGGTGATCCTGCTGTCCTCATCCCTTACAGAAGCTTGTGCAGACTGCCCTGGTGCAGTCACTGCGATCAGGGATCCCTGAAGACAGGCAGTGCTACAGCAACTCTGGTGGGTGATGGATGGAGTAACGTTCCTGTTTCAAAACATGTTCCCTGTTGTACTTTGCACAGCAAATTAACGTAGGATGTTGATAAAAGGAGGAAAGGGGGCCAGAATGAAAACATCTGAAATTTGCTTCCTTCTGAAGAGTGGGACTGGAACACAGTTAATCATTATCTATTTGCTAGTAAGCAAGTACATGTTTGCTAGTAGCAATTAAACTATTGTTTTAAAGATTAATGGGTGGGAGAAACATTGGTTTTACAGTAACAAACAAATGCTTTCTAGAGCAAAGGCCTTGGGCCAGCACGTGGTGTGCTGGTGCTTTGTTCTGAGCAGCAGCTGTGTGTTCCCTTCATGCTCCAGCTTATGGTGATTTCAGAAACAGAGATTGTTCATGTCTTTCATTGGCAGTAACACAGAGATGCTGAAATAAAGTGGATGTCAAGGCCTTGGCAGTGCAGGATGAGATAGATTCACCTGGATAAATGAGAAGTCAATTTTGAAAATATCTGATCTTTGCTGACTGACGTTTCTAATGGGAAATTTTCTCGTTTCTGAAAATGCCCTTTTCATTAAATATCATCAGTACTTGTGGTCTGGTTCTCTGGTGAGGCTGGCCAATGGGAGAAATCCTGCATAGGCTCGTCTCCACAAAATGAACCCTCTGCATCTCTTTGGGGCAGCCTGGCTGGGCTGTTAGCTGTGTGCAGGTGTGTTCACGTGTCAGAGACCGACCAGTGCCTGCCAGGGTACGTTAGATGTTGGCAAGCCTCAGAGGAATGTTATAGCTGTGTTGTACCATGTTTCAGTGTCAGTGATACTGTGCAGAAACAAAAACACAAATCAGAGATGAGATGAAATGGAGATACGTCATATGTTCAAGCTATATATGGGAAGGTGGGGAAAATCCTCTCTTAGCAAGGAGAGCTTGGGTCAACAGAAGCTATGTGGACTAATCAGGAAATTGTGTTTCATAATTAAAGAGTGCACAGTTTTCTGCTCTGAAAGTGGACAAGCAGATGTCTGTATGCTGCTGCTGGTTCCAGGAGGACTACATTTAAAAAGTGCCTGGTTTTGTTTTCTTCTGTTAGTGTGCCATGGCCTAGCGCTTTTTTAATTTCTGGCTGACAACATAATCTGGCTGTTGTGCATGGTTCCCTTCTGTGCAAGGCCCTGTGTAGGCTAAGCAGGGGACTGCCCAGAGGGTGCAGCTTTTATCCCCCAAAAGGGGTTCGTCAGGGCTGAGCACCGTTCAGCAATATATTAATAACTCACAGTTATGAACCCTGTCAGTATGCCTTTAATTTTACATAATTTAGTTTCTAACTTGACATGTTTTATACCACGGTGCACTGTTTGCTTCTGTGAATGCTGCTACTGCATGTCACTTCTGAGTCTTTGGGAGCTGCCTGGGAAGTTCAGGGCTGTGCCTGTCGTAGCCAGGGAGATCAGGGAGGCAGATGAGCTGGTGAGAGGAGGTCACATGTGCGGAACAGCACAGGGTGGATAGCCGTGTAAAAGGAAGATCTTGGCCATGAGGAGGGGCCTGAGTGGGCAGAGCAGGACTTCTGGATGTGCTGCTGGTTGTAGGGAAGGGATTTACTGTTGTGGGAGACTTGTTTGTAGCTGGCTGCTTGTAGAGGACTGACTTGCAGAGGAGGGACAGAGTGGCAGGAAGAGTTGATGCTCTCTGTGGACAGCATGTGACAGATGTGCTGTGACAGTGGGATTCTCCTTGGCTTCAATCTCTGTGGCCACCTAATCGTGTTTCTTAAGGACTCCCATTTTATATTTTACACTGATAGGGGAAGGGTCTGCAGTGGTGAAGACATTCAGCTGAGTTTCCTGGCAGAAAGCACTGATCATGAGCCACAATGAGCAGTGTCACTGTGGCAGTGGGAGCTGGGGCACAGGTCCTCCAGTTCCCAAGATGTCAGGACTTTCTCATTTTCAAAAAGATGTTTCTCTGGACGGGCTTTTCTGACTATGATGAAAGAGATTCTCACTTCTATATTGGGTAGACTCCATCAAGCACCAGCGATATGAATGACAGGCAGAAAGTTGACATCCCACTTGCCTCCAACCTCCCTCAGTGATTTTTGTCCTCATCCCTAGTACATTTTCTCTCATTCTACCCCAGGGCTAAACCTCTCTCAACTCAAACACAAGTTTGTGATGAAAGACAACCTAGTTTTCAGCCATTCATTTGAATTTTGGATTTTGGTCTTGAGAGAAACAGCCACTGTCTAAAGTGATAAAGTTTATGTGCAGTGTAAGGAGGCTAATATGGAGACCTGAGCTCCTGCTGGTTTCTCTGTGGTTTTAAAAGCACACAAAGAACATGGCTACTCTCTTTTCCATCCAATGGAGTGACCCGTGGGCTTGGGACTGAGAGCAGTCTGTTGGTGATGGTGCAGAAGAACTTGTACGTGCTGGAGGGAGTTCTAAATGAAGGCTAATTATTGAGTAACTGTACTAGAACACAAAAAAAAGTTCTTGAGTATCCTTTTTCACATGGGCAAAGCCACAAACCTGTTGATGTTTTTCTAATGACAAATGTGTCATTCTTTACCCTAGCATTTGGCTTTTTTCTTTCTCAGGCTTTCAGTAAGCTGCTTAAAATAAAGACAGTAGACTGACTTCAGGTAACTGTTGAAGCTAAATTGCTATTTGGACTAACTATGTTGCTTAAAAACAAAACAGTGTTTCCAAATTGCCATTGCAGAGCAGTATTCAACAAATGCAGCTGACACAGTGTTTAAGTATGGCTTTGTTTCAGTTTTCCATTTACCCACATGGTTACAGGGCACGAAGCTGAATGGATTATGGGCCTAGAGTTGTGGGCCAGCCTGTTAACAGCTCCAGCTCTTAATGGCCTGCAGGTCCAGCTGCAAGCAGAAATCTAACTGAATTGTAAATTCTGGTTATTTTATCATAAATACAATTCTCCTGTTTTGGAGTCAATTATCTGTTAAGGCCTTCATCAGAAGAGTTACTTGTACTACAAGCTACCACTAAATGTTGTTTTCCATGGGGATTAAGTATCTCAGCTCCTAATGCTCTGCAGGCTTTTTGCTGGCTTAGATGTCTTGATCCCTGACCCAGGTATCTGTGCCAACAGAAACTTTCAAGTGCTGATGCAGTTATGGTGAGAAAACTGTACTTTGGTGCTCGCATTGCCCCTGGGATCTGGTTTTACTGGAGTTTCGAAAGCAGTTAACTGCTGTTGAGGTTCCAAGGAATGGGTCTCCAGTCTGTTTTTGTGTGTTTGTAAGTCATTTCTTGCATGGGCAGGCCTGCTCATGCAGCAGGGCGGCCAAGGAGCTGAAGCTGATTTCACAGCCTTATTGCTGGAAGTTGCTGGGACCTGGCTCCCTCTTGTAGAGTCTTCCATGAAAACCAGTCTTGTTCTTCCTCCAAACATCCTCAGCATTGTTCTGCAGTACTTGATGCAGGCTCTTACTGGAGTCTTGCATTTTATTTCCTGTCTTAAAATCCCGTCTCAAACTACTTTATGGGAAACTTTTGGCTTTTATTTGTATTTGATTCCTTTACTAGCATAGGTCAAACTTACTGGACAGAAAAAAAAGTTGGGAATGTTTGGAAAATTCAGTAGATACTTTGGGGACTAAGATTCAGCTTTTTGCTGTATTCTTTGTTGGAAGCCTAGGTTGAGCCTTGTTTGAAGATCCTCAGATGGCTTTCTTGTGCTTGCTGGGTATAATGGTTTAGGTTAGTGGCTAAAAATACTTTATAGTCAGGCTTATTCTGAATTTATAAAATGTATTAATGCATTTGAAACAGGCAGCTGGTGGCTGGGATGATGAGGAGATGTAATGTGTGAGGGTTTTTCTCAGAGAGGAAAAGAGATCGTATTGGCATTGAACTTACCCTAGGATGCTGTGCACCCACTAACCTTGGCCCAAAGATCTGTGCTGCCTTGGAATATGCAGTTCTGCATGGGAATTATCACTTTAGTGCCCTGGCTCTTCACAAAGGCTGTAGGCAAGGTGATGTGGTGTAAACTACCTGAAAACAGCGAAGGGCATGGTTAGATGAACTTCTCTGTGGAAAACACCACCAGCCGCTTCAGAAGGAAATGCATCAGGGACCTTGGCTGGAAGGAAATTACTGCTCTGATTGTGATGACTTTGATTTCCCTCTCTAGCTAGTAACTGAAGGACCTCTGACACATAATTCCTATTTTTGCATGGTTACCTTGGAGTGAAGTATCTCCTTGTGAGTGAGGGAAGGAAGTAAGAAGAGCTTGCTGCTATTTCAGGACATGGTGAGGGAAACATAGTGTGCTTTATTTCCTTTTGAGACTTGTGTTTAAATTAGGAGTCCTTCTCCCCTGCCAGGGGGCAGGGAGGGAAGGGATTTTTCCATTACCTTTGCAAATAACTGTGGTGTCTCAAGTGTGGAGGTATTTGGTGCAGCTGGTGTTGAGGGGGTGTAGCCAGTTGTTTGCTGGAGAAATGCACCATTGTTCCATTTATTTTGTATCAGGGAATTTTAGCTGCTTCCCAAATGACCGCCATTTCTTCACACTAAAACCTCTTCCTTTATTCGTAAGACTTTATCTTCCTCAGTGTAGTATTCTGTATGCCAGAGTCCTTTCTCCTGTTCGATTCTCAAGACTCCTTCTGTGCATATCATGATACTTAGTTTTATTAATTATTTTGTTCTGTCAGTCATATCTGGTTAAAGACATTTCTCATAGGTATAGACTGTGGAATTCCAGTTTATTTTTGAAAAATCACTGAAGTGTGAATGAAAACTGTCTTCATGGTCCTGGATGTTCAATTAATTGAATGTGAGGCTTAGATTGGAAGTGTTGTATTTCCAAGCTCAGAAATACTCCTTTAAATAGAAATCTATGAAATATATAATGTAGAAAAATTCAGGGAAAGAATTTTTTTTTTTTTTAAATTCCGTTGATTATTCTTATATCTGTGTGCTGGGGACTTGCTGCACCAGTTGTGTACCAGCGATAGCAAAGTAAAAGAACATCCAAAGAATTAGCGACCACTATCTCAGAGAACTTGTTTATGCTTTATAGCAGGGTAATAATTCCAAAATATTTCTTCAGCATGATTAATGGTGTATCAGATAAAAATCCACCCTGACTAAATTCAGGGAGTGCCATTCTCAGTGTATTCTTGACACGCCACAAGTTTGCCATTGTGCTTTCTTTTGGTTTGTTTCTCAGTGATGAAATCTACATCATTCAGTATTATCTCTCAGCCAGGTGCTTATTTGTAGGCCATCAGCTGAGAGTTTTTTGACCACAAACACCATGAGACACTTCTTGGCAAATGACCTCTTTGGGTGGGAACTGCTGTCTTAGCAGGACTTACTCCAGTGAAAAATATGTGTCACTTCAAGTAAAAGGTTGGGAAACAGTGACGCTGGTGTTGCTCTTTTAAGAAGTCTTGGGATTAGTGTCACAGATCTTCTAAACATGACTGTGAGGGTTCCTTTGTCTCTGATCCCAACTTTTTTTTTTTCCCCCCCTTCAGGCACAGCTGGAGGCTCAGAGGGCGACTCAGGACTTTCAGAGGGCCACTGAAGTGCTGCGTGCTGCCAAAGAGACCATTTCGCTTGCTGAGCAGAGGCTCCTGGAAGACGACAAGCGTCAGTTTGACTCTGCCTGGCAAGAGATGCTCAACCATGCTACTCAGAGGGTAATAGAAACTCGTCCCAGCATCTGCCTTTTCCATACTTGATGGTCTCCTGTGGTGTATGAGGCCCAGTTTCTGAAAGACCAAATTTTTCTTTTGGTCCAGGTACATGACATGTAGGAAATGAAGCTATGAAAAATTATGAGGCCTAAGGTTAAATGATCTGGGCCTTGGGCTGCTTCTGGGACAGCTCTAGTTCTTGGTCTGGTGGTGCTGTAGTAGTGGAGTAGCTCTCTACAGAAAATAAAAAAAGTTATTACCATCTATATTACAGGGATAAACAGTGTCTTAAGGCATATCTGCATTTGGAGTTGTGCCAGAATAACTGCATGGGAATGCCTATTCCTGAATACATGTGTTATGGGAGCATTTACCCTGGAAAAACAGGGACATGTTCCAATTTTAGTATAACCTCTTCTTAGTATGGACTAAATTGAACAGGTAACTGGTTCAGAAATGTGTGTTTGAATGTAGAATTACTCAAAATTATGTGTTGCATTTAAGCTTGCATGCTGCTTTATCCTGAATTAAATTTGGAATTTAGACGAGGTCCTACCTCCTTTGTAAAGTCTTTTTAAACTTAGAGAAGAGATGAACCATCTAACAAAGAAAGGCAGTATTCTTTCTAGCAGATGTCAAGAAGAATTTTCCTGTAATTTGTCTTGTCTCTTTTTTCCTGTTTAAAAAAAAAAAAAAGGCACAGAAAGTTTTTTTTAACATAAAAGAGCCAAAAATCTAAATTAAAAACCTTTGTTCTGTCATTTCCTTAATATGCCAGTGAAGCTGAACTTGCTATTCCAAACATGTTATCATGCCATACAATGCTCATATTGTCTTGCAGTCCTCAATGCAACAGCTCTGTTGTGTTGCAAAAGCTTCTCAGTTATAAGAAAGCTTCTATTTCAGAGTGGATTTTAAAATCCAGCTGCCTGATGAAGAAACAGGGAACAGAAAGGATGTTGGCTGTGTGTAGGGGAGAGATAGAAAACCTGGTATACATTAGTGAGAAAATGAACTCCAGGCTACTGTTTGTATTATTGTCCCTGTTATCATTTGGTATTTGCAGATCTGGTGACCTCTGTGTTTATGAGGAGAGACCCACCTTTGCAGTGTGCATGTGCCAGCTGACATTTTTCCTAGCTGTAATCCCTGCTCAATATGAAGAAAGTGCAGAAATAGATAATTTTTGATTCTCAGAATTGATAGATGAGAAAAACTGGAAGCATCAAAGGAGTTGCTTAGAGCTCCTGACTGGGAAACTGCTGAGTTTTGGTGGACAGTGACAGCAATCTACCTCTCTCTAGCTGGCATAACAAAAACTTGTGTTGGGGTGGGTGAGGAAGGAAACAATGGCAATTTGAGAGTACAAATGAATTCTTCTTTTCCTTGGCTATTTCAAAGGCATGTTATATCCTTCTACAACCCTTGATCATTCCCTGACTGTGAGTCTGTGAGAGGTGTGCACCTGAGATGAGCAAACCCAGTGATTCAGAGCAGCAGATGGCTGCTGGCAGTGTTTGGTGGAGTCACGCTGGTGGTGTTGATAGGTGCCATCACTGATTGTAGGATACCTGTTTGTTGGAGGGCTGATTCAAGCCATAATGCCTCTGATTTGTTAGAGCTGAACAGCAGATAAGGAACTTAGGTGTACGTACTGCAGCTGTAAAATCTCCTAGGCTGGACTGTATAGAGCAGCTGAGGGCTCCTGGAATGGAAAACTTGTTATCCAACAATTCCTGGTGCTTAAAATAGTCTGGGTAAGCTCAGTTCCCAGAAAACACCCATCTGTACCTTTCCAGGGTGCAGCAGGTTTTGAGAGAGTTGCATGGAAGTTTGTCTTACAATTTTCATTGGCCATGGTGGAGGTCTTGAGGCTAAGGCCAGAGCCAAGAAGGGTGAAAATGCTGTTGGAAGTCCTGGCTGAACACACCCAACATTAGTTTGTTTGGAGTGCTTGACTGAATTTTTATCTTCTCTAAGAATGGAGTGAAAACTTCACTTGGCTTCAGTGCATGCAATTAATGGAAGTGCTTAGTGTTCAGTGAGGCAAACAGAATAATCGGGATCTCGGGGAGCAGAAAACATTGACATTCCCTACCAAGCTATGGATGAAAACAGGTCAGAGGATGAGATCTTGTAGAGCAAAAGTTCTCCTTGACTGCCATAGTGTTGCTGACAACTCAGATCATTAACTATGAATTACATTAGAAATCACTAATGGAAAAAACTGTTTCTTAGGGTGAAGGCTGAGGACTAAGAAATAGGTGCCTTCTACTTGCACAAATAAAATTGCGCTTGGAGAAAGCTTCTGCAGTCTGGTTATTTGGATTTTCTAGCTTTTTTTGCATGTATTTTTAGATGACAGTTGTCATCTATAAATGAAGAGAATAATCTTGCACTGAGCCTTGTACAGCAAGGACTCAAGTGCAGAAAAGCACCTCTGAGCCAGATTTTAGAAGTGGGCTACTAATTCATTTGTTTCTCTACTGATAGAAATGTCAGGCAAGAGTAAAGTGTTTTTATTTGCTGTTCTAAGGCACGGGCAGCAGGCTTCACTGAATTAATCTGTAACTTGGAACCAAACCTAAGCCCTGTTAGCAGCTTGGTAGCTGACAAACACTGTAAACAGAAAGCATAAAGAAAAAGGGTAGGCAAGAGAACAAATGAGAAACTGATTTCTTATACAGCTATGTGTGGAAGTGCTGCCAGGTTATTTTTGCACTTGACCCTATGGATATAGACAAAGACTTGGTGTCCAGAGTACCAAACAGGAAATGCTGTTTCCAGACCCTCACTGGGAGGACATAGAGATAAGGGTTGTATGTTGTAATTGCTTTTTGATGTCTTGATAGTCTGAAAAGATATTAACACTATTTTTAATGTGACCATCTCTCAGGCTTCTGTAAACAAGACTTTTGTAGCCACTGATGTAGAAAATCACACAATTCAACTGATGCGAAATGGGAGAGTTACCGAAATTTTGCTTTTCCTGGATGAGCTGGAAGCATAACGTGTGGAAAATCTTTCTATTCATGAAGCAGGCAGAACCAGCATGAACAGGTACAGGGAGTACAGGCTGTCACTCAGAAATTTCTTTGCACCTTCAAGTTTGAGCTATGTTTCCAAAGGGGGCTGGGAGCATAAACAGGAGCTGGACTCCTGCCTACCTGCCTGCGAAGATGGAACTAATCCCTGCAAATGTCTGTGCTTGAGCTAAATGTTCACAACAGTGAAGCACCGGACTGTGGTTCAATCCTGCAAGTCAGACAGCTGCTTTGCCCATTTCTATTCTTAACTTGATGCATATTTTGGGGTAAAGTCCTGTGGTTTTTTTCTAGATGTCTGTTTTTCCACAGATCTGAGAAATGTAATGATGCTTAGATTGGAATTTAGCTCATCAGTGTCAGGTGTCTAGAGCCTGACTTTGTATCACAATTACTTGCCAAAAGTTCCATTATGATGAAAGGCGGTCTGATCAATAAGTGGTGTCTGGAGAGCAATTCATGTGGCCAGAGGGGCAAGGTCATTTTAAGATAAATTCTCTGTTGATTATAATGGAAATGTAGACAAGCTTGATGAGCTCTTAAGCTGCCTGGGGAGGAAAAATACTGTTCACTCTTAGCCATTGGCTTAGCAGGATTGTGGTAACTGCAGTGTCTCTTTAAAATTTGGTGATGATGTTTTTGCTAGTGGATGCCAGCCTGTTAGTACCTTGAATTGTAATGCTGCAGTTTGAGGTGCAGAGAGCAGGGCTATGAAAGAGGGTCCTGTGAAAGGAAACTTCCACACAAAGGATATTGAATTTTGGAGGGATGGAGGAAAAAGGTCTTCACATTTTTGCTCCTACTGAAAATAATTCATAAAGATGTACAAAAGGAAAGTACTGACAGATGTGTTACCTCTAGTTTGAGACAAGCTGGAGCAGAACGGAAGACCCTTCATGAATTTCAGGAGAAATTGCTAATTTCTAATTGCTGATGCAATCTGCAGCCTTAAAAAGGTTCTGCTTCTACAGTCTTTCCTGAGATATGTTCAGTTCATAAATTCTGGCAGGGAGAAGAAATGTTTTGGCTCTTGATCATGAGACATTTTAAAAAGGAGAGGATGAGGGGAGAGTAAAGAGGGAGGAGGCATGCTCCCTCTTGGATTAATTTGGCTTGTGAAGCTCCCTTTGATATTACACCATGAAGTACCATCTGTCAGTGTAAAATGTGTGGGTGCTTTCGTGATGTAGAGAGGAGAGATACTTCCTGCAGCTAGAAAAACTTAGAGGAAAAAGGGGGAGAAGAAAAGTCTGTGAAAGTAACAACAAAAATACCACATCATTCCTTGTCCTAATCTCTCTGTCACTTTATCCTGGAAATGCAGTGATTTTTTGCAATCCTTTGTATTGTTGATTCTCTCCTCCTGGTTTACTGATATTGCATTGTCTCTCTCCTCTTTTATTTTTAAGTTGTCCCCTAGAAGAACAATAAATTTAATTTTTTTTGTGAAAGAAACGGTCCTTCTGAGTAATTATCTGGCTTAGATGGTCAACTTTGCTCAACTCCACTGATAAAATTTTTCTTTTGCATTTGTTGTTACTACTAAAATTTTGTCTGGAGTCCATTTCTTACTTCAGATTATGGAAATACTTTGGGTGGAACAAAGCTACTTGCCCAGATTTATTGATGGTAAATATATACTCTACACTGACATTCCTTTTTCAGACAACTGGGTAGGAAATAGGGGTTAGGGAAGAAGAGGAATTAATCAATCTCGGTGATGGGGGTATTTGCTTGCTTTGTTTTCATTACTTGTGTCTTACAGCCTGTGCTTTCCTGGGAGAGTGAGTTCTGCCTGGAGTAGGTGGTCCAATAGGGAGGGACAGGCAAGGGCTACAGAAATGTCCAGTGATTGTGTGGGTATCCTAGAAGTTCATCCATTCTGGGTGTTTTTGTCCAAGAGTATGTCCCCTGTTCACCCCAAGGGTGAGCTGAAAGGCAGGTACAGTGTAAGGAGGTGAGATGTGTCTCAAGCAGCCTTTAAAGAGATGTTATCCTCACTTCTTTCTCTGCCTTTTTCTAAGTGATGCTGTTGCATCTGTGATGGCTTAGGAGCATCTGCTGATGCCTTAAGAGGCCTCCTGGGAACAGAGACAAGACAGGAGTAAGGGAATAAGGTAGGTATTTATTTGAAAGGCCTTCAAAGGTACCCCCTGGGGGCCAGAGGCCATTGCCAAGATGGACCCCGAGATGGATGACAGGTCACGAGTTCTTCACACTTTCATAGGTTTGGTTCATTTGCATAGCAGGGTTAATTCTCCAGTTAAGGCTTTGGTTTAATGATGTAATTCCCCTCAGCTTTCCCCCCCTTAGAGGGTCTTTGGTTTATACTTTTGGGCCTAGGACAGTCTGGGTGTCCTTGGAGAGCAGGCCCAGAGAGGCTTTGTTATGTCTACCTAGCACGAGAGAGCAGAAATTACCAGGCTACAAGAAACTTCAGAGTCACACACTAAGCGGTACAGAATTTGAAAAATATAAAAGTTAAAACCTAAGGCATCACTACAAGGCAAGGTGGGTGGTAGAAGCACTTGGATTAGACAAACCAGCTTATTTGGTAACTGTGACCAAGAGCTTGTTTACAAGTCCATCTGACACTGCAGTTTTTTCACCAAATGTATTATTAGTGCTAATAAAAAGTACTTCTTTCCTTCATAAGCCTATCTGTCTTTTTCTAAACCTTCTCCCAGGTATTATCCTGAGCCTTGGGTGTGCACCTTGAGCTGCTGTCCCAGGGAAAGGGGACAGGCTGTCTCTGCAGAGGTGTGCGGACAATGTGAGCATGGTGACAGAAAGCCCATAGGAAAACAAGGGTTGGGGGTGGGGCAGGGGGGTGGGAAGAGAGATTTTCTTACATCACTATTTTCTCAAAAGAATTAAGTATATAGCCTTTTCCCCCCCTTTCTTGCTGGAAAAGGTAATGAACATGGGTATATATGGCTGGCAGCAAATTCCACATTTTGTCAGGTATTTTGAGGCATTTGCAATCTTTCATCCTCAAAGCCCAGTTCTGCAGGGTTCAGCATTTCTGTGATATTTGATATGAAACTTTTGAAAAATCAGCATGATACTGGACACCTAACCTGCTTATGACCCTGGTGCTGGTCTTCCTTAGCACGTGATTTATCAAAATTCATGCTAATTTTGCCCCAAGAATGGATGCAAGAGACTGACATGTAATTGAGCATTGGGAAATTCCGGTTGTTCCATTATTTTGTAGCTTACGGTGTTTTTAAATTGCAGTTTCCTTGCCACTCTAGAAAGAAGATGAACCACCTTCTGTGCAGTCTTTGGAGACTGCAGTTTAATTTAGGAGACTTCCATGTTGAAACCAGCCTTGTCTGACACTTTTCACTAAGGAAAGTCGTTGCACCAACTGGCTTTAAAACAGTTGCTTGAGATAAGAGGCTGCAGTTTATTTTTGAGGATGCAGGAGAGAGTATGTTATGAGCCTGATAGATTTCCCCCTCCCCCCCTCCCTTTCTTTAAAAATGGATGCCTTATATAGATGAGAAAGTTGAGGGGTTTTGGAGTTGAGTATATTATTTTATATCTGATCAAAAGATCCTTTGAAAATCTTTATTTCTCATAGTTTAAAGTTCTGTAGCAATTCCTTTCCTTAATAATGAGTGGTGTGTGCAGATGAGCAAGAAGTGGCCTCCAGGTGTGGCAGCAAGAGCTACGAGTTGATGCTGATGGAGTTTGGCTTTGGCAGTTTCACGCATTCATTTAGGCATCAGAAAGGACAACATGAGAGTTTTCCTGAGAGGAGCAGCGCTCCAAGCAAGTCAGAGTTTACCATCTCTTTTCCCTGTTCAGTTCAGCCTGAGGGCTAGGAGGGCTAGCACACTTTTTCCAAAACCTAGAGCTTTGTGGGTGAGGTTATTTAAAATCAAGGTATCTTGAATATTCTCTCTGCATCTGAGAGCTCAGATGCACAGTCTGGTGGTGGGAGCCAGTTGGAGCAAATCTGCTTGAAGCTGCGGAGTAGTTGGTATCACAGCTGAGGCATTTCAAAATCCAGTACTGGAGAAAATGAAGTCCTGCCATTTTTTGTATAAATACCTTCTTAGCTGCAAGAAAGGAAGCTTAAAAAGATCACCTGCTTTCCCCTCAATAGCTAGACCAACAAAGAGGTGTCACCACTTTTGTGACTTTAAATAAATTAGTCACCTCCCTGTCTGGATCTTGACTGCTAGTGCACTAAATAAAACACATTTTCTGACACCTCTGACATTGTAAATTTGGACATTAAAAGTACCCTGGATAGAGCTACTGGCAAAGCTTGGCTATGGGATACCAACAGTGCAGCTAATGGAGAGACATTTACTTTTCCTGTTCCAATGCTTGACAACTCTTTCAGTGAAGAAATTTTTCCTTATATCCAATCTAAACCTCCCCTGGAGCAACTTGAAGTCCTTTTCTCTTTCCTGTAGCTTGTTACCTGGGGGAAGAGGCCAAGCCCCACCTGGTTATACCCTCCTTTCAGGTATGTGTAGAGAGCAGTAAGGTCTCTCTGAGCCTCCTTTCTCCAGGCTAAACAACCTCAGCTCCCTCAGCTGCTCCTTATCAGACTTGTGTTCAAGATATCTTCATACATGAGGATAGTGGGCTGGTCATCAGCATAGCTTCCCTTGTCTGGGTAGTGGGAGTGTCAGCTCAGGGCTTGAACCTTTGCATTTTCAGTGTTGAAACTGTGATTTCAGGCATGTCAGCTGTTTTAAGAGAAGAGCCATCTCAGACACACAGTCTTCTAGTGACTGGTGATTCAGGCCAAACTGTATTTGAGTCCTCCCTCTGCCGTGGTTGGTGTTCAGCCCTTTCCAGAGTGATGGAGCTGTAGCTGGGAGCTGACCAACCTGCCAGCTCTGTGCAGGGGAAGTCAAGTTCCTGGGAGAGGAGCAGGAGGAAGCATAAACATTGCTCTTGAATGTAGTTGGGTGACTTCTGCTAGTGTTGCTTCTCTTGTGAATATCTAACTGGGTTAAAGAATGGATGATCCCAAAAGCTGAGGGTCTGCTGTACTTCCTGTAAGAGGGATTATGTGAAAACCTGTAACACCTCTCATAATTACAGTGTTTGAAGACTTGACATGTTGCTGTTCTTTTCGGGAAAGACTTTTAAGCAGGTTCACTGAAAGTAATTTTTTTCTATGCCCTCACTTTCCTGACATGAGGTGATTGGAAAGATTATAAAGTTGCTGTTAATTGAAATGATAAGAAGTGGATCATTGTGTCTTGCTGCTCAACCTGTTCTTTTCCCCCTCTTGAAGGTCATGGAGGCAGAGCAGACCAAAACAAGAAGTGAGTTGGTTCACAAAGAGACTGCAGCCAAATACAATGCTGCCATGGGAAGGATGAAACAACTGGAGAAGAAGCTGAAAAGAGCCATCAATAAATCAAAGTATGTTTTATGTTTGGAGAGGAGTTTAGTGGTGAAAACTGGGGGGGGGAAATACCTGTTCTGTGGGGGTTTTGAACTTGCAAAAGGGTATTGCTCTTTGGGTTCCTCTCTGTGTGTAGCAGCCTCACAGCACAATTGGTACTGGTATTTGTCCTTGTTGTTCTTCTAAGTGTCTTTTGAAACACCTGGCTTGATAGACTGGTGAACTACATGGGATAAGAAACCTTTTCTGAGGAGCATCTTGGTCTTGTTCTAGTGCACTGAACTCCTTGGTGGTGTGTGACTTGAGGAGCAGGCTCATGGGATCCGCACAGGTGCTGTCTGCAGAGCTGTGTGTGTAGATGTTTCACAGCCTGGGATTGTTCACAGTTCTTATTTTTAGTTAGGAGAGCAACAAAGCAAGTGACGGAAAGCTGAAAGGTGCGAGTCTGCACGGGTGTAACGTGCTGTACATGAGGCTTGTTTACTTCCTGACACTGCCATGGCAAAGCTGTGTGAGAGCCATTCTTGGGGAAGGAAACACCTTTCAGAGGGCATAGCTAAGCAGCTTGTGTCATTAATAATTGTCTCTGCATTTGCTGTGCAGTTTGGCTGTGTTGCAGAGAAGTGAAACAGCTTTTTTTTCAGAACCTGTGTGAAATTTGGCCCTGTTTACAACCAATTCTTAATCTTCTTTGTATTTCACAGACATTTTTAAAAAAAAATATTTCCAGACTGTGGCTTGTCTAAACAATCTGCTTGCTGTATTTAGAATTTAATCCCCTCCATCTAAAAATGACTTTTTGGTGAAATCAGTCAACTAGAAATCTATTTTGATTGGGGTTTGCTCAATTCAAGAAAGGATTAGCACTTCCCAAGCAAGATCCAAGCATGTTTGCCGAAACAGTGTAGTGGTGTGACTTCCTAGAAGGAGCGGCATGCTGTTTGTCTAGCACTGTGCAGGGGCTGTGAAAACCATCGTCAGATCACCAAATGACAGATTCCTCTGGATAAGGGCAATATCTAAGAACAGTTTTGGCTGCTAGGAGTTCCTTCCTTGCAATAAGATTTAAAGTAAAGACCATGATTAAGTTGTCAGTACATAGCTTTCTATAATGATGGTGTGGAGCCTGGTGTCCCAGCTGCCTCTTGTGTGATGTGCCTCAGAGTTTTCATTTCCTTGCTGGAACTACCCTCAGAGGGGTGTCTCGTGTCATTCTCCTTGGGCCAAGCTGGTTTTCATTTCTGTGGAAGGATCCCAGTATATTCCTTTGTCTCACAGCAGGGCTGACTGCAGCATAAACCATCTAGGTAGGGTGTTTTGGAGTTCCTTTAATAAAGGGTGTACAGAAATGCCACTTCTAACCTAGTATTAACATGAAAGATGCCTGGTGGCACAAATAGTTGCGGATGTCTTTGAAGTCATGCTACATAGGGATGTTGGAAAGGTCAGTCGTTTCCCAGCATTGCAATTTTCACATAAAGGAAAATTGCAACTGAACTGAAAACATCAGTGCTGTCAAGTGGCTACAGAAGCTGGGAAATGAGGCTGCTGAATTTGTGGCTGTTTGTATTGTAGGGTGTAGCTGGCCTCTAGCTGCTTTTCAGGAAGGATTTAACACCAGCATCCTGCTCTGACCTTCTCCCTGGGTGGTGTGGGAGCACTGGCTGTAACACTTGGGCCTTTCTGGCCTTTTGTTCATCCTCTCTTTAAACTCTTGGATAGACAAGCTGAATGAGTTGCTCTCTTTTGGGCAGAAAATGATTTGCATTTGCTCCTTGCTTCAGCTGGGATTAAGATGCTTAAAGCATTACTATTTTGAAAGCAAGACTGGGGCATCCTGGAGGAAAGTCATTTAGATGATTTACCGTGTAAAGTTGATGATCGAAGGGTTATTGGATAGTTTTGTTTTGGTTTTGTTTTTAATTTAGTTTCTGGGTGTTTATTTGCTTGTAAGCTGTGAAAATGCATACGGCTGCATGTTCTTAACAATCACCAGATCTTCTGGCTCAGTGCCTCTGAGCTGTAGGATAATGAACTCGCCTGTGTTAGCTGGTTTTTGGAAGTCACTTTCTGCTCTGGCGACTTGGGCAAAGTGCCTTTCACTCTTCCTGTCATTGACTTCAAAAGCACTTTGTGCAGTGCCCTGGACTCAGCTGGCCAGTGATGTAGGATTGCATCTGTGGGCGAGTCTCCTGCCCTGCTGAGTTACAGACCAGCCCTCAGTGGCTACAGGGCCACGGATGTGAGGGAATGAAGTGACCCCAGGACATGGGAGTTCCTCCCCTGCCAGTGCCCTGGTTCCTGCTGGCATCAGGTGCCCAGCTGTGTGTGAGCCATCAGTGAGCAGGAGTGTTTATGTGTGAGGCTCTTGGTCTCCTTTTGGTGGCTGAGGTGGGGTTTTTCTTACCTGTTGCACGTAAGCGTTCCTGCCTGTATGTGCACGTGTAGGTCTTTGTGTATACACACATATGCATTTATGTGTTGTTTTTTCACACCATGCAAACACACATGTGCTTGTTGCTGATAGAGAGGGGACTTTTCCCAAGGCTTGTGGAAGCTGGTGGGAGGTTAGGACTCAAGCCTGGTTGTTCCCTCCCAGCTGGCACCAGGGTAAGGAAGGTTGAGAATCGGGTCATTTGAGGTGAGTGGGTTTCAATGCTTTCCCTGTGCATGTTTCCCTGCAACACCATTCTGTCACTATCTGTGTGCTCCCATTGCTTTGGGGTATGGCTGTAGGAGTCCTTTATCTGTTGAATCCAAATTCTCCACTGCAGTGTTTTATCCTGCCTGGCAGGTGCATCTGTGTAGCCTTGGGCAGGGTTATGTCCCAGTAAGGGAAGGCAGAGGTGCATTTTCGCTGGATCTTGTCCCTGGAAGCAT
Organism: Corvus kubaryi; assembly: GCF_017639235.1. NCBI lineage: Eukaryota > Metazoa > Chordata > Aves > Passeriformes > Corvidae > Corvus > Corvus kubaryi. Next base: position 16,367,324 of record NW_024581137.1, on the reverse strand, counting down.
GGAGACTTGGCTGTGCGCTCCTGATGATGGTGGGAAGGTGCTTAAGAATATCAGAGCTGGAAATTACCTACTCTAATGGAAACACAACTCAGTTATTTTGTGTGTGACTGTGTAGTGATTTCAACCCTTCAAAGAATATAGGATCAGAAAGCCACAGCTTCACACTCCTGAAGTCCCAAATGCAGCTGCAGTAGGGCTTACAGCTCAGAAGAGCCTTGCTGTCAGGGTAGAAACACAACAAGGGTAGTTCACATTCTATTTCATGTAAAACCATATCCAATTGTTTATCTCTCCCCTACTTTCCAGGAGAGCTTCTGAGAGGGGAGAAGGGTAGTGAGCCCTGCTGAAATAACAGAGCTTTTCTTTTTTTAGTCCTGCTCAGTGTTGTATCAGATGATACTGGCTTGTGGGGTTCAAAACTTTGAGCATGGAAAGTGGTTTCAAGGCTTCATACTGCACCTCTTATACCCCTGTCCTCTTGCAACCTTATAAGCAAGTTTAGGGAAGTGCCTGGTGGCCACTGTTGGGAAATGTTGTGCCCTTGTATGTGGTGCTCTGAGCTCCCTTCACACCCTTCACTGAAAAACCCAAGAACTGCCCTTCTACCCCCCACACCTGAACACGGAGCAGGTTCACCCTCTGTGGGAATTTACATATGCTGTGGGCTCAGAAATCAGCTGAGTAGAGAGAGGATGCCTGTGCCTGAAGCTGGATGTTACATTTAAATATCTTGCAGAATCTAGGCCTGGAGGAATTATGCTGTCAACTCCAAAAACTGGAATTTTGCAATCTGTATTTAGGTCAAAAGACCCCTGAGAAATAGATGCATTAGAGAGTAAGAGACACTGAGAACATGTGTAGGTGTTCCATCATCTGAATAGTGGTCTCTTGGGATTGCAGTGGTACACAAAATAGCTGTGTTAATGCTACAAAGAGAGCAACTCCCACGCCAGTACACTGCATTCAGTCCCAGTGATTGTAAACAACTGTTCTTTGTTTTTCCACAGACCTTATTTTGAACTCAAGGCGAAGTACTATGTCCAACTAGAGGTAAGTATGTAATTCAGATCCATCTGAAACTCTTTACTGCTTACAGTAAATATTGAAATTGCATCTAAAGTGCTCTGACAACTGCGTTGTGTTTCTATACAAAGCCAATTCAAAACCTCTTGAGCAATTTGCTAAGCACATTTTAAAGATAAAAGACTAAGAGAGTCTTTGTTTCCTTGTGTGAAATATGAGTGTTTGAACTCTGTCAGAACCAAAAGAGTACAGTTTGACTATCTTTGCTTCTTGTAGTTTAATGTATCTGGGATTTATTTGTTTGTTGTGGGTTTCATTTTTTTTTCCCCCCTGTATTTTGTGCTTCAGACTGTTTAGCTGTGCTTGGGGTGCTCTTTTATGTTCACTGGTTGGATCAATTAACAGAATAAGTAACCTGCTTGCAGTGCTCAAACATCACACAGATGTGAATTTCTGATTTGGGGTTTGGCATAAGAGGGATTTGGGATTTGGCTGGGTAGGCTTCCAGGGCTTTTTGGCATCTCTGTGCTGCATTCTGTGTGGTGCAATGATGACTGGCCAGTGCTTGGGCATAGCAAATGCCTTGCAGGGCACAGTGGCCCTGAGGTGGGCATGGCAGTTCTGTGTGGGATGGTAATCGCTGCTATTACAGCCAGTCTTGGAGCTGTGAGGGCAGAGTAGCCCTACAAATTCAAATGCAAGAATCACTCTCTACCTGAGTGACTTTTGCTGCATGTGGCCCCCAAAACCAGGAGCCTGGCTTCTCGGAGTTGCAGGGTGGTGGCCGGTACTGTTGTTGTGTGGGATGTGCTCAGGGTTTACATGGAGCACATTGCCTTGGACTGCTGGCCATGGGTGCAGGAAGGCTCCAGTGGGGCGCTGGGTCGGTAGGAGCCTAGCTAGAAAAGTATTTCCATTCCTTGTCTGGGGTACAAGGCACATCCCACAACAGTTTTGAGAGTCCTTCCCTGGGCTGCCTGAGATTCAGCAGCATTTTGTAAGCCTCAGAGAGTCTGGTGTGCACCTTTTTCCTTGCCAGGATACAGGCTTGGGTGCCCTCTCCTACTCTGCCTTGCCTGCCTGCAGCTGCTGCTCCCTCAGGCGGAACCCTTGCCTGCCCTGGGCTGGATGCCAGCCCAATAATCCCATCTGCCTAGAAGCATCTTTTGAGAAATTCCCTTTTTTCCATGGGCAAAGGCCTACTGTTTGTGAGCCTGTTGCTTCTCCATGGCAGCTGCTCAGTGCCTTCCTGAAGCAAGGTGATTGTGTAAACTGTATGGAAAAAGACAGCACAGATTGCTTTTAATGCACATTAAAAACCAGCATTGAGACAGCCACAGACACACAATCAGTGTTTCCCCTTTGGGAAATAAGATGTACAACACTTTTGCCCTTGCTGTAGGGTGGTGTTTGTGCCTGGGAACACAGGAACTGCTCTATTACAGCTGTCAGGGTTTGAGGTTTGCTGCTGTCTGCTCTGCAGATCTGGTGAGCAGAAGTGATGGGTTCGGTGCTCAGCAGAGTGGGGCTTAGCCGCCTCAGGGGTTATCCCCAGCCCTGCTGTGCCCTGCAGACCTTGGGGTGGTTCTGGGGTAAGCAGTGACATAGTTGAGAGTGCATTCCTGTTAAGGAGAGATCCTGCATGTTCACATGTTAACAGGGCCTCTGCTCTGTGCTCAGCCAGGGGCCGTGACCACACTCCAGAGGCAGTCCCAGTCCCTGGCTCCTGTGGTTGGCCTTGCTCTTGTCTCCTTCACAAGTGCCACTGCTTGTGCCAGGGTGCTTCTGAATTCTGAACTCTGCCATCCCCCAGATACCAGCCCTGGTTTGTGCTTGCCTGTCCAGAGCCAGGGCACCTGGACACATAACAGGGAACTGTGTGCTGTGCCTTGTTTGTAGTGAAAGTCCATCTAATACCTGTCTCCCTTGTTAGCAACTGAAGAAAACAGTGGATGACCTGCAGGCCAAACTGGCCCTGGCAAAGGGAGAGTATAAGACTGCCTTGAAAAATCTGGAGATGATCTCAGATGAGATTCATGAGAGGAGAAGGTCCACTGCCATGGGGCCCCGAGGATGTGGCGTGGGTGCCGAGGGGAGCAATACCTCTGTGGAAGACCTGTCAGCGAGTAAACCGGAGTCAGACACCGTCTCCAGTGAGTACAGAGCACTGTTGTGCTTGGGAATATCCCGTGGGCATTGTAAGGAATGCTGACGTTAGGGTTGCTCTGTGTATTCTGCAGTTTTGAAATTTGCTGGCTGCTGTGAGACTGTGGCTAAGTTATGACGCTTCTTGTTATTGCAGGAGTTGATTACATTCTTTAATAGCCAATTTTCAAGGGAAAGGGTAATGAGTTAAAGTGCATCAGCCATTCCCTTAACATCTCTGTAGTTTTTTGTACAGTGCTGTAAGGAGCGAAATTAATGCACTTCAAAGCATGTGTCTAATTTTAAGCCAGTGCTGCTGCTGGCAGTGACTTGCCTGGAGTGGTCGCAGGCTGTTGCAGATCATTCAGCCAGCCTGGGACCAGACTTTTTGGATCAAGTGTTGTCTTCCAGTGCTTGGCCTGTGGCAGAGGGAACTCAAGTTGTGGCTACAGTAGTACAGAAAGGTGTGATGCTCACATGGAAGCGTGTAAGGATAAGCTCCTTGGTGCTGCAGAGTCTTTTGCCAAGATGTGATTTCAGCAGAGCATGTGTGCTGTGAACAAGGAAGTGAAGAAGCAACAATATGCTGGTGCAGTGTGCTGAGGGGCTCTGTAGGAGATATTGGTGACAGCAACAACCTCCAAGCAAGCAAGGGAACCTCTGCTTTCTGGGGGCCCGTGGGGACCTTGTGTTGCAAGGCCTGTTACATGGCGAGTTTGCATTTGTCCTGGCTGTGGGTGAAAGTGGATAGATGGGCATTGTATGTGGCCTACTTTTGCCTCCTTCCTGGACACTTTTTCCCCTTCTTGATGCAGAAAGTCTTCTTGCTGCCCAGTCCCAAAAATTCCAGTTTAATTTGTATTTCAGCTTCATTTTTGCAGGGAAAAGTCTAGGTCAGGATTGCAGGAGTTCACGATTGCACAGCCCTGGTGCCCAAAGGCAGAACATGCAATTTCCACATAGACACCAGTGTGTACTGGCACTGAGGCCTTGTAGCTCCGTGGTACAGCCTTGTGTGAGGCGTGGGAGCTGGGAAGGAGCCCTGGGCTGGCTTCCACCCTCTGCAGTGGCAGGAGTTCCTGCACGATGTGTTGGTGCTCTCTCACTCAGTACTGTGCAGTTGGGACCTGAGTTGCAGCAGCGAGTGCTGTGTCTGGACAGCTGATGCAGCCAGCTTTTGGTGTGGCTGCTTATCTTCTGCCACCCTGAATTCCTGAGGTTGATCCTTTCTGAGCTAGGCAGTAATTGCCTCTTTTGCATGCCCACAAGTCCCCCTCCTCAGGCAGAAGGCCTCCTGAAAGCCTTAGATATAACTGACTTTGAGGGTATCTTGTGCTGAAGGAGTTCAGGGGCCTGGGATATAGGGGCAGAAAGAGCCAGGAAAGTTAATACTAATTAATATTAGTTGCTGGCTCCCCTGGCTGCTGCTGAGGCTGCAGACAAGGACCAGCAGTGTGGGCTCATCCCTCTCTTTGAATTGCCCAGTCTGACAAGGGTGGAAAGACATCAGCTTGTGTCTGGTGCCATCACAGAACTGGGTTATGACAAGGCAAGACTAGCAGCCTGCCAGACTTAATAGCTAAAATAGCTTGGATTAAACTCTCATTGTAACATGGGGGGAGGTTTCCACCAAGGTCCTTTTGTATCTTGATTTCTGTCTGCCGGAGTTGGATAAAACACCTCGTCATCAGCAAGAGTTTCTTGGCCCTTGCAGATGCTCCTGTGCATTATGGTGAATTTAGATGGTGAAAAGGAAGCTGCAGCTTAAACTGTGCTGCTTGTAGACTGCCTGATGTCAGTGCTTCTTGCCAAGCAGAGGACTCTAATTGGAAACATCTTTTTTGCCAAACCTTTTATTGCTTTCGCCCCCTGCAAAGTTACCTGTACTGCTCACCATATATTGATGAAATGCAGCGAGAAGAAAGGCCCTGCTGCAGTCTTGGATTTGATTTCATTAAAAACAAAACAACAAAACCCAAACCACAAGAAAAGCTGTCTCTGAGCATGAAGTGCCCTGGAGGGGGCTCAGGAATGTTATCCATTTTATGTTTGAAGCCTTTTAGGTCAGTTTTGCAACGTGTAAGTGCAGTTCTGCAATCTGGAAGTCCAGCAGAAGGAGGCTGAACATCTCTTCCATAATCATGTCAGTAGCTGCCTCTGTTGGCACCTTTGTGTCCAGGTGGTACCTGTGAGCCCCAGGCTGCCAAGGTGACAGAAGAACTTCTTTGAAGCTTCTCCTTTGAGCCATTTTTTTAATGCTGCTGCTTTGTTCCTGCTGCTCTTCCAAGGCAATTCTGAGCCTCGCTAACAATGACAGGAATTGCAAGGAGGAGGAATTGAAGATAACCTCAGGTCACTGTGGATGTCTTGCTGTGTCTTGGACTTCTTCAGGACAGTGTGATTCCATCACACACTTGTGTGGTGTAGAGGCTGATGCGTTTAGAGAACCTTCTGATCCCAGTGGGACTGCTTGTGTGCAGAAGTCTTTGGTCCCCAGCCTGCAATGTGCCTCTGAAGTGTGTTGAATTTCAGCAAAATCTACACCCTTGTGTTGCACAAAATGAAGCCTTTAATGGGTTTCTCCTCTGGTTGTTCATAAGGACCCTGCAGCTTAATCTAGACAGACAGTTTAGAGCAGGTTTGCTTTAATTAAAATTCAGATCTGAGCAAACACAAGCAGGGAAAAGAATACATGTTGGGGTTTTTTTTAAATTTGGTGTTGCTTGGTGATCTTCATTCAAAAAGGGATCTTGGGACCTATGTCTTTCTAATTAGCTCCTTAAGTAACCAGGAGGCTGTGCTGGGATCAAGGTAGTGCTGGGGGAGGCAGACACAGGGAATTGGGGCTGTAACCTAAGTTGTCTTCTGAAGACCATGAGTGAACAAGGCCAGCAGGGCTAGTAAAAATCCAAGAGCTTCTTGGCATGAGGAGCAGTAGCTGCTGCAGAGCAGCCCTTGCATGGCCTGGCCGGCAGCTGTGCTGCTCCTCAGGGCAGAACCAGGCTAAGGCTTTGCACAGGGGGCAGAAAACCAGAGTGGGCAGCCCATGGGATAGCAGTGTGTCTGTGTATGGAAGATGCAAACCTGAAAAACTGCCTTTGCCTGGGAAGGTGCAGGAGAGGGGGGTTGAATTACTAACTGGAATGTTCTTTGAACATTGCAGTGGCTTCAGAGGTGTTTGAGGATGATAATGGCAGCAGCTTTGTGTCTGAAGAAGATTCAGAAACTCAGTCAGTGTCCAGCTTCAGCTCCGGTCCTACGAGTCCCTGTGACGTGCCAACTCAGTTTCCTCCTGCAACACGACCTGGAAGCCTGGATCTGCCCAGCCCTGTCTCCCTCTCTGAGTTTGGGATAATCTTCCCTGTCCTCGGCCCCCGGAGCGAATGCAGTGGGGCCTCCTCCCCGGAATGTGAAGCTGAGAGAGGTATGCACAGCTGGATTCGCTCTGGGCCAGTGTTTTTCAGCTTCATAAAGAGAGCAGGAAAACCTTCCCAGATCCCCTAGGCATATGCCAGGGAATGCTCTGACCTGTTGGCCACTTCTTTGGGGAAGGCAATTGTGGAAGGCCATTGTGGAAGGCCCTGTGTCTCAAAGTTAACAACAATGTCTGTAATGTATTAAGTATTGTTCTCCTGGCTGGGAACGTTCCCCAGTTCTGTCTTAGTTTGAGACTTTTCATGAAAAATAAGTGATCAGTGGGATTCTCATGGTACATTTATTTGGAGGAAAATCTGAGTTTATTTATTTAAATTACTGTCCTGCTTTTTGAAAAACTTGCTTTCCAGGGGGGAAAAAAAACCAAAATCCCCACAAAAAATAACATGCCAGAAGGAGCTTCTTGCAGGCTCTGCCAGCCCTGGCTGACTAACTCAGCCTAGAGGATTACCACTGCCCTTGTCTGCTCCATGCTAAGGCTGTTCTCACTGATTTGCTGATGCAATGCACAAGACAATCACAGCTTGGAAGGCCAACTTGGTTTTGTTAAAGCATCTTGCTCCTGCTCCTGTGATTTCTGTGCTTTGGCAAAGGAAGCTGCAGAGGCACCTGCTTGAAGCTTAACTTGTAGAATGAAATCCGGGTTTAACATCCAGTTTAATCCTTTCTTTGCAGGGGATAGGGCAGAAGGGGCTGAGAACAAGACAAGCGACAGAGTGAACAAGAATAGGAGCAGCACCAGGAGCAGCTCCACTGAAGGGCTGGCTCTGGATAACCGAATGAAGCAGCTCTCCCTTCAGTGCATGAAAATCAAAGAGGGAATATGCGCGGGCAGGAAAGCTGCCCAGATTGGCTGAGTCCTTCTCGTGCCCCGTCCTGATTAATGGGAGTCTAAATATTTATACATGAACTTCTAAGTGTTTGAAGAACGTTGTGCCAATAATATATGCCAAATCTTAAGCGTTTACTTTGAGAATTTACAAATGCACTAAGAAGTTTAATTGATGTGGAGGCTGAAGTTTTTATTCAGTAAATCCTTCGTAGGCCGGACGAGTTATCAAATGTTTAAGCTGTGCTCATATTTCACAGACTTTGTTTTGTAGCAGCCTGGCTGAAGCAATAACTAGTAATGTTCCCGTGTAAATTCATGCCAGTTGGGGGTCTGAAATTCAAGCCAGACATTTGCAGAGAGCGGTCTGGCTTCGGTTTTGTAGAATGAAATGCTGTTTAGATACAACTGATCTCTTGAGTACAAGTGGCATAATCTTTAAACATCTGTATTTGTCTGTATTATGCTGAAACCGTAGAAATATTTTGTATACAGGAAGACTGTTGCATGTGTGGGATCTGAAAGCCTTCACTCTTCCCTTGGTGCTCACAGAAAGGATAAAATGAGTCATGCCTCTAAAAGCCTATAAAACAGACGGATGACAGGAAGGGAATGGTAATGCCCAGCAGTGGGAGGCCCTTTCTAGACACCTTCCTGAGTCTGGCTTGGACTCTGCAGCTGATTCCAGTGACCAAAAAGAGTTGATTCACCCCTTGCCCTTCCGCTCCCCTGAGAAGTGAAGTATTATTTTTCAGCACTTTAAGTGTTACTTGTTTTGGTTGGGTTTTTTTCCTCAAAAATGGGAGTCATAGATGTTTTCAGGACGATTATGATAAGGGGTTTGCCCTTGAAATGTGCATGAAGAAAAGGAATTGCCAGTGTAGATTGACAATGTGTTCTTAAGCTTCTCTGTAGGTTGTACTGTGTGGGGGTTTATAACTGTTAAAGGGACTTGGGATTTTAGTATGCCCTAGACAAAGTGTTCAATAAAACTAGAAAGGGCACGGGGCATGTTTTGCCAGCAGCTGTTAGGCAGTAGTAGTGTCTGATAATTATGCTAATAAGTGGTAGTAAAAATTCTAGGACTCTTCAGTTTTGGTGACTAAACATTTCTGAAAGCACCATTTTATCTAAAACGTCAGTTTATATTGTTAATTTGATGGGAATTTTAGTATTGCCCAAAGTATTTTCTATTCTATGTTTTTGCAGTCCTGTTGTATTTCATCCCTGCCACAGCTTGTGTATCTATTCTCAAAGTTAATGTAAAATTCTTCACACTACAGTAAACAGTTTTGTTTTCCACATTCTGAGTCTGTGTAAGTGAAGTTTATCTCAAGTTTAGTCTCCAAATATCCACTTCCAGCTGAAGACTGCAGGCTGGGGTCACATTGGTGTTAGAATCCACTGTGGTATGTGGGCAACTGGTGCCTCTTTCCAGCTTCCCAAATCCCTGCATACATGGTTCACTTTTTATTCTGAACTGTGCCACAAGATGAGAGCTTTAGCCAGGTTCTCCAAAACTCCCTTAGTGTGCAGGAGGAGGAAGGTATTCTGTTACATTAGACCTCTGTACCTCTGCTGAAATTGGCTGTAAAGCCATGCAGAATTGCAGGCAAAGAATCCTGTTTTCATAAAATAGATTCATCACATTATAGCTGTTAAGCTGTAACTGTGTTAGACATTTGTATGTTTACATCTTCTGAAGACCTTAAGGCTGAAATATTTCACTGCCAGCAGTTCCCACGCCCAGAAAATGCTTAGGAAAGAAATCTCTGGTTCCATTTTCTGATGTGATCATCACTTGGGGAAAAGCTGGGATAGACAGTATTAAATATGAAAAGCAGTACAGAAGTGCCACATTGTATTAAGCGTTTTTACTTAAACTTTAATAGTTGAGCTGTTGTCTGTGCTGCATTCAGTTACAAAAACTAGCAGCAGTCTTTGTGGTTGAATCTCACTTTTGCAGACCTCCCAGTCAACACCTGTTACATTTTCCTGGGTTCTTTGAATGGTTGTTTTGGTGGTGATTTTTTTTTTTTTAACCTCTCTTCCTATTGAATTTCTTCTCATCTTGCCTGTTCCGTCTGGAAACCCAAACTTCCCACACTTGGGCACAATGAATTAATGTTGTGTGTGTGCTGCCTTGCATATGTCCTGATTGGGATAAAACCATTGATCTGGAAGTTTGAAAGGGCCTTGAACCCCCTCTGCCCTTCCTTTTATTCCACCCTTCTGCAAGAGTTGCTGAAAGATCATGCTGCAGCCTTCCTCCTTTGGTGAGCCCCAGACTTGGAAGGTAAACCGCCCTTCAAATGTGCAAGGAAACAGGCAGAACTGTGTGTCTAATAAGTTAATGGAAAACTCATTTTATTTTAAAATTCATAAAAGCTGTAATTATAAATATGACAGACTTAAATGAACATACATTGCTGTGGAGTACAAGCAAATGAACAAGCTTTCTCCAGTTACTTTTTACTTAAGCTCTTCATGGATTCTGAAGTGTAACATGATGGTAGCTGCCTTCATGGGTATAAAAATAAGCCTCTGGTGTATCAAAGTATACATGATTGCTTCAGCTGCCCTGACATGAGAATGTATAAAGCAAGTGTTAACCTAGGAGTTCTACTTCTCTTTGGTATTATCAAACAATTTCAGTGTCCTTTTAAGATGAAGCGATGAAAACCTCTACTATATGTACACAAACCTAATTCTAAATAGGTGGCTGTCAAAGGCTGCAGAGATTGTATGGTTAAGTGCATAATTACTGTACAAAATAGTTACATGAAGCTTGCAGCAGGAGATGAGGACTGAACTCAGAGTCTGGGGCGGCTGGGATGGAAACTGTTGATACCATTCAGCCACGGTACTACATCTCACTGAATCTTTGAGAACTGAGGGATCGGGTCAATCAAGGGCTAACCTGTGTCTTCCAAACAGAACAAACTCTGTCATATGGCTCAAAAAATGCTGAACACTACAAAGAAAAGCTTAACTTAGGCGCCTGAGGTCATGTTAAAATCTAAGGATCAGTTCCCTTTGCAATAATTTTTCCAGATTTATTTGTGGAAAAAATATAGAAGTATATATTTGACAGACAATATTAAAGCAAATCATAAATGCTTATATCAACATTTCTTCTTAAGAAAAAAATGCAAGAAAACTTTGTTGTAAAAGTAATTTGCCATAACCAGAATCTGTAGACTACAATTTATATGGATATTTTGTAGTACCTCTTATATACTCCACCTGAGTGTTCACACCTATATCTGAAGGGAACTGCACAGTGATGGCATTCTAGTAGCCTATGCAGGTGCAATATTTGAATAGAATTTGTTTTATATATGCAAGACTGACAGCATAAGTCCTGTGCATCAATGGGGATAAGCCAAATCCACTGACTGTTTTGAATGTGTAAGAAATATTGGTGTATCTTGGTGGGGACAGGATCCTTTGTCCTTAGTGCCTTTGCCTGCACTAGGAACGTGAGTACATTTCTTACTTTTAGTTCAGTTCAGTTTAAGTTCAGCACAGTACAGAAGCTGAGCCCTATGCTCATTTCATGCAGCATAAGCTTTGGCACTAACTTGTGCTCAGGGAGAAAAAGAAAGGAAAACTCCTTCCTGCCGAGTAGAAACGAACTACTGAAGAACAACAACAGATTTTCCTGTAGGCAAGTCTACCAGCTTGATCTCAAACAGCAGAGAATGTGCAAGAACTTGGTGCTGAAAGCTGGCACTTCCGGCATCTGCCTTTTGTACTGCCAAAAAGAGAACTCAGTTACTGAGACTTCCTCACTGCCTCTGACTTTAGAGGTGATAAGGTACATGGAGGACTCCACTGCTACTCTGGTTTAGCCTCAAATAAAAACTTAACACAAACTTGTAGGGAAAATGGGAGTTGAATGAAGTTTTTATTTTGTAGGGGTGAAGCAGTCCTTGGCACATACTCCAAAAGCCAAGCATAATCACAAAGAACCTAATCTGTTGTTTTTCTCAGCTTGTGCCCATGCTGTTCCCTCTACTGCTTTATTGCAATAATCATCAGAAACTTCTCTGCATAAGAAGGTAAGTCACTCTGTGACAAACTTGTCACAAATTCCCTAGCCCAGATGGTCTCTGAGAGAACTGCAGTCAACAAGGCATGTGTTTTCAAAGGCATGAGCTATCGCTGCCCTTTCAGCGCTAGACACTTGTTATGCAGCTGTCTGATGAAGGAAATGAAACAAAAGGTTCTTGGACTTTCTGGAGAGGACTAATAGCAGACTTCTGTGGGAATAATTTTAGCCCACAGCTATTTCTGGTGCTCCTGTAGAATGTGTGCTCAGTTTCCCAATGGCCAAGTGACACCTGTGCTGAAAAGCAAGACTTAAATGCTACCTTTTTCCTTGGAAAACTGCCAAACCAGGTTGAATGGCAGCAAAATTCCCAAGGCTGTTTTAAAAATACTCTCTCCCCCAACTGTCAAATATTGTAAATTTTGTAAAAATCACAAAATTTAATCAATTTCAGGATCTGTGAAGCAATTGGCATTAAATAAAAACTTCTTATCTTGAATCCTCCTCAGATACAATGTATGTAGATCTAGAGGAAGAGCACATAAGAGAGGCTTCTTAAAAAAACCTTGTTCTGCATTAATCCCACCTCCACTGTTTTTTTAAGAACTCTGACCCTGCTTCTATTGATGACACTGGCCCTGTGCTCATTCATTCACTGGCTTCAACTTACAAGGAAAAGAGTATCTTTTCAAAGATGTCTTGTATAATGGAATCAGCAAGTGCATTCCTTGCAGCTGTGGTGTATTGGGGGAGAGGTTTAAATGATCATTCCCTACCGGATACATACTTATAAAAGTGATGAAAATAAAACATTTCTTTGCTGAGTTGCTGATGGTGGGCAGTTCCCCATCTCCCTGCACCAGCAACTGAGACCACTCTCAGTAGATACAGAGAATCTTGCAGGGGATGTTTAGATGAAAACCTTTCATAGCTACTCAAGGAACTGTGCTGCACTGCCTGGACACTACTGCTGGATAACCTCCTGTCCTTCCTGCTCCTTGGGCTCAGCCTAGGTCTGGCAGCTGGCAGGAAGAAAGCCATAGAACCTCATGCTGTATTACGTACTAAAGTCATACAGATATGAAGCAACAGCTCTCAAAGTACATGTAACATGAGCAAAGCCATTGCTCTGCTTTCAGAAGCAGCTAAAGCTGGAACCTTCCTTTTCCTTTAGTCCTAGGTACATATTGCAGGTAAGCTGACACGTGGAATACTACCGGCTCAGCAGTAGTACATTTATGTTTAGGTGTGAGAACCAGTTCAGTGCTGAAAACATTTTAGATAGCAGCACAAATATGTAGTAAAAGCTATTTGGTCCTGAGACTGAATAAGGAGAATACACAAGAATATTTTTTTCTTACATGTTTACTTTAAGAATAGAATCTTTAGCCCATATACCCTGTATGTTGGGAGGAGGGAATTTCAATGTTATTTTTTCTTGTAATGCACTAGACTTTGATTCAAAGTATGGAAAAACTGCAATAAATTGAGTTCTGCTGGTTCATTTGAATATATGCATTTTAGCCTATTCCCAAGCCTGTTGAACAGTGCTCACTCCTGGACCATAGCAGCAAACCTATAACTAACTCCCTGCCACAATTAACTGGCAATCTGTGATTCCATGCTTTTGGCTATAACTCAGGATGTAATTTTCTTTTGTGCATGTGTAGTAAGGGTTCCTCACCTGTTCTCAGGCTGTTGGACAGATCAAAACCATCTCTTTTAACAGCACTGGACAGTTCTGTCTCCTCACTGCAGCTGTGACACCTTAAGAGGAGTAGTACTGTTAAAATCTAAGAAAAAAGGGCCCTCTTGTTGAGGCAGGAATGTGGTGGGGATAATGTTGTAAACTCCAGCAAATGTGTTCTCCACCTCCAAGTAGCAAAATCCACACCTATGGCAAAGAAAACTACCTGTTAGAAATGGGATCTGAAGTGTGTTTCAAACCTCTCTACAGACTTCATTACGTGTTACCTGTAGTCACCACTGCTTTTTTTCTGAAAGCCATAGGAACCAGGATCTCCCACTGTTGAGACGGTGACAAGTTCAAAACCAACGCTGTACTGCCTGCAAGTGACATGACAGACTTGCTTTAGATATTTGGGTCATCAGGATTACCAGCAAGAGGGCTAGTTATTAAAAACTATACAGTATAACTGAAAGACATCTGGAAGAAGACAGAACTCAATTCAGGTTAAACTAGACTGTAGGGAAAATGCCTGCTAGAAGCCTGCCTGTGCACTCAAGCAGAATTCAAGTAGTTAAGCTTGTGACACACTCGTGCCACATGGGACAGATCCTGGGGTGTGATCTGATTGCTGTCAGAGGACTCAGTGTCAGTGATCTCAGCAGAATTTCTCATGTTGCAATACAACTTGGGACACTTTGTCTGCTCCTGTTAATGCATGTGACCAGCACCACTGCCCCTGTCATTCAAACTACTCAAATATGATGTGCAAGTGCAGAAAAAAATGCATACAAAAAACTGCTCAATTCATGGAACTATACATCCACACCTCTGCCTTCATTTCATGAGGAGTGTCCTCAAAGAGGGGAGGAGAGATAGAAAAGTTCTGCCATTTTGTGGAGCCCACTTTGCAAAGGGCAAATAGCTTTGCAAAGGATAAACACTTGACTGCAGATCAGGAGATGTTGCTATTCAGAAGTGCTGGATACTGGTATTTTGAGGTAATCATTAATTGAGTCAAAGGAATTTGGCCTGCGTAAGTCTACTTTATAGGACATTGACATCCAGCACTTCTCCTGGCCTGCTAGTGGCAGAGTAAATGCACTTTCAGACTCAGAGCCTGTAAGGGTTTAGCATCCTGCATATTAGCTCTACTACAAAATAAAAGGAATTATGATCATAATTAGGTTTAAGAAGCAAAGTCCTTTATACCTTCTTCCATAGCTCTGCTCAGACCCAAAACTAAAGAGAAAGGAAGGCAACTGCTTTCCTTATAGGTCAAGGATTTCCCACAGTAGTTAATGTGTAGGATTAAAACACTATTGATGGTAAAGATAGAAACATAAATAGTACTAAATCTGAGTCAACACCTTGTCCTCTGGATTTTCCATGAGCTTCCCACCCTCCCCAAAGGGATACTGACAAAGCTTCATCTTTGGCATGCAATGCCTTCACTGTATTGATGGACAAGTACTCTCTACAAACCTTGGGCCCCGTAGTTCAATTAGCAGTGGTCCATTCTTGTCTAGCTGGAATTGATAGATGGGGTTGTTTTTGTAGGTGTCTCTGAAGTTTCCACATCCTCCAGCACTGTGACCTTTCCACTGTCCATTAACCTGAAAGAAGTCAAAAGCACAGAAAACAAATCCTAAGGATTTGTATTGCTTATATATATATATACATATATATATATACATATATATATACACAAACAAGACTAGAGGGTCCTCTCACTTTACAGGTTACTTTAGTGACCTCTCCTAATTTTTAAAGTGAAGTGAAAGATTGTGTTGTGCATTCACTAAGTCTTGTGCAGTTCCCTATCCCCTTGATCAAAGCCTTACATTCCTTAGACGTGTACTGTATTTTTCCAGCTTACATTAAACAAGCAAGGAGAGACTTTTTCTGACTATGACAAACTGAGCTAACAAAAGACCCACTTTCCCATCTATCCCACACATACTAGACTACACAGGTTAGTTTTTCTTCCTCAGACACTCCTCCATTGGGTTAAATGAGGAACAGCAGTGATGCAGGCAGTACAATACTAATAGTGTTGTATCCTTTACTTTTAAAGATCTCTGCCTCCAGCCCTGTCCATCACCTCTCTGCACTCTGAGAACCAGCACTGCAGCGACAAGATAACAGTAAGGACAAATCCTGCAAGGACAAAGACACACAAGAGGAAAAATGCTGCTCAGACTTTGAGAAACAGACCATCTGTTTCCAAGTTCCTCCTGCTAGTCATTAAACTGAAAGGTTAGACTTGTAAGGCATGCCAGGCATTCCCACAGATTTATAGCTGAGATCCATCTCTCCTGTTACTTCCCTCCTGTCTCTGTCAAATCAGCAAGGGGCAGCATTTTCCCTTGTGATTTAATTTCTTCACTCAGTGCCCAAACCCCTCAGACATGGTAAGTGTGGAAGCAAGGGGGATTTCTTCCCCTACCATGCTGCTACCCAGGAATCTGAAACTGCTGTATGCTGTTGAGCTTTCCAGCCCTTTTCCACTTCTGCTGCACTTAATTTCAGGAATCACATTAGGGCTTGGTGAGCTCCAGAGGTGACCACTTGACTCCAGTATAGGACATCTATAAAAAACTTGGTTTTACTGCTAAACTGTGATTTAGTTCTCTGCTTGCTTTTGAGTGTGATGACTGCTAAGCAATCACCAAACAGGCATTAAATACAGGCAACTAACTTTTTATACTCAATCCTAAAGACAGAACTGGCCTTAGATAGATAGAACATACCTTTTATTTTTTTGGAATATTAGACAGACATCTTCAAATAATTAACAGAAGTTTTCTACATACTTAATTTTCTTTTCAAACATATTACAACATAAAACAGATGTCCTTCCTCAAGAAAGCCTCAAATAGGCTTTTCACCTTTAATGTGTTTTTGACCTCTTCACTTCCTCAAAGTAAGCCCAGATTTTAATAGCTATATAGGACAATGGTTTCTGGAAGAACCAAACAAATTATCTCGATGTTCCCAGGAATCTCTCTATTCACTCACCATTCTCTAGAACAGGCTTCAAGGGACTGTTCCAGAAATAACAGCTGGTATGGAACACTGTCTGAACTCAACAGCCAAGCTGCAAGCCAGCATGTCCCCCTGACCACACAAAGTAATGCAATCCTTGGCTTCAGGCACGAGCGTCCTAGAAAATGGACGGTTCCACTGTGGCTCAAACTCCTTTGTTTCTCTTCCTTAACAAGTTACTGTTTGGACAGAAGACTTCTGACTATAATAGGATTCCCCAGGGTATGCATGGTAGGTACAGAGCTAAAGTTAACAGTTGCTGGCTTACTCTTTCCTGAGGATAGAGCTGCTGAAACATGAAAATACATGTAAGTTACTTTATCCTGTGAGTTCTTGGCTATATTTATACTTCAGCTTTAGGTGTAACTGCAGCTCATGTTGACAGCTGAAATATGAACAGCAGCTGGTCCCAAAACTATCTGAGCTTCTGACTTAATTTCAGTCAAATTTTTCACTCTCACCCCTGTTCTTGTACTCCCAGGGAGCATTTCTACTGGAAATGTACAATGGATATACTTCCTTGATCCTGTTTGGCAATGGGAGTGCTTATTCCAATGGTTACAGACCCTTGAGGTATCTTTGCAAAATTTAGGAACAGTACTGTGTTGTGATATTGCCATCCTAAGTTTGTTTCTTGTGGTCTTGCTACTGGTGCCTTTGGTTTGGCGTTGCTGATTTTGTCCCATCATACCAAGAGCTTTTCCAAGAAAATCATGCAATTCTCCCAAGGGGAAATGAGCAATGCTTCTGGGGGGTTTTCACTCTGCATCATTCCTAGCACAATCTGATTTCCGCAGTGATGATTTATTAGGGTATGGGTTGTTCCAAAGGCCAGACTGTTCTACAGAGGCTTTGCAGCACATCTGCAATGGCACAGCTGCAACAACACTCTCTGTGGTAGAGGTGGGGCACTAGGATCAACATATATTTAAAAACCTTGTACATCTCAAATATGGAAAAGCCAAACCAGTCACACATAAAAGAAAATGTTTCTTTACCCGCTTAGAAATGGTGTAAGGTGTAGGAATCTTGGAAAAGGTGAACTTGCACAAGGAATACACCTGCATTGTAAAAGAAGCAGCAGGTCACACATTATCTTGCACTTTTTAAATGAAATCACAACAAATTAAAAAAAAGAAGAATTGCCTACACAACATTTTTAGATACTTGTTCCCTGTATGCCCATATTACCCATCAGATGACCCTGTGTCCAACTCAAAATTCAGAATAGTGCTGAGACTAAGACTTAGTTCTACTCAATTTCTTAACAAAAATACCAAACCAAATAAACAGAAAAACACCTGCCCAAAAAAACAAACCAAAAAAAAACCTCCCAAAAAACCCAACAAAAAAGCAAAATGGAAACAATCTGCATTTTACTCTTTTTCAGTGAAAAAAAAAAAAAAAATCTAGCATTGATCATAATGTGACTCGGTAGTTAAGAGAAAAACCCAAATCCTAAGTCAAGACCTAGAGAAGTCAAAAGAACTTTACATCTTAACCAGGATCTAAAATAGATTTATTTTTGATATATAGAGAGCCAGTGATCTGCCTGTACATAGATATTTTTTTATTCTAAGAAATAAGAGTATTTTTCAGCTGATTTTGTTACTAAAATCACACTAATATCTTAACTACAAATGGAAAACGTTACCAAACACTTCATCCAGTGGTTCTGCTCCATCATTCATAGCTTCCCTCCCAAAATAGCAATACTGATTGAGAAGAATTTTTCTCAAATATAAAAACAAAGGACACTTTACAGTTTAATTGCTTATGTTCATTATGAAACAACAGCACATACCCTGATGGTGTAATGGATGGTGTTTTGTTTCTCATACTGGGACACCACTAAGGTGAATGTATGGGAACCTGGAGAGGTCATCTTTATCTTGGTCAGATAATGAGGACTGTTGATCCGGATACCATCAATATATGGAGGAGGATCAGCTGAAAAAGAAAAGGATGAACACGTTTCCCTGACCAAAAAATCCCCCAGCTTGGTAAACTTACTACTAAGATTAGACTGAACAGACCCGAGTGCTCTGAACAGAGGAGAGCATCAAGATTTACCCATAAAAAGGACAGTCTTAACATCAGCTACTGTTTTCAGGAGAGGTACAGTCACACATGAAAAGACACAAATTCTGTGCTTAAAAGTACAGCTTAAATCCCAAGACTTGTAAGGACTGCTTATCCATCTCCCACCAAAGTCACTACTCAAAGAAGCCTACTGTAATTATGTTGAAATTTCAAGAGAAAGATAATGAATGTTTAAGCACTCTTTGAAAATCTCTGAAGTGTCTGTTCCTTCTCCATCGGCTGGACAGTTCCAGAATGACAGCTGCCAAAATCTTTGGCCACCTCATAAACAATACTTCAAAACATGTTAATTCCTTTAACTAAATCACACAGGCTTTCTCTCCCTCTCTCTTCAAATCCCTGTGATCATTACACAGATGTAGTTGCAGCCCAATACCAATGCCCATGTGGTACTTAGAAAGATCCCAAATGTTTGCTTTTACAATTAGACAGTGTAATTTGTTATTTCGCCTCTAATTGGTTCTTTCCAGACTTCTTTTAATTTCAGTGAGGCAGGACCAAGTCTAGCCAATTACTTCAATAGGCCCAGGATCAAGTCCTTTTATTATCTTCCACAAAGCAACATGGGAGAGGGGAAAGGATTAATATAAAACAATAAGAAGCTTAGGAATGGGAAATCTCGGCCTTGCTGCCAAAGGATTTAGCTGCTTTGTTCTCATTTCATTTTAACAGATGGTTAAAAATAATACTGCAGCTTGACCAATCTATTTCCATGGAAGAAGGCTTTAAACAAGTTTGAGCTCATGAGATTAGAAGTTTTTAAAAAAGTTTGTGTAGCAAGACAAAACATATGAATCACTCAGTTTTTGCTACTGGTCTTGCTAGACTGTCTCTTTCAAGCACAATGGAACAATTCCCTCTACTATACAAATGTGTTTGGGTTTGCCCACTTAAGAATGTTTTCAGTGAAACACACGTGTAAAATAAGCACTGCTACAACTACCAGCAACACCAGAAGCAAGTCTTGGGCATCTGCTTCTCCTCACAGAGAAGCTCTTGCAAAAACAGATGATGATTTGTTCAGGTATCAGCAGCTCTTTTCACAGAAAGACTTGGGTTCTAGGGGAGGCTTGGATCTAGGGGAATTGGTCAACAGAATTGACTGAACAAGATCAGATGTGAAAAATGCAATGCTTGCCAGCCATTCCAATAGAAAAAGTCCCACAAATTCCACTCCTTGGTGAAAAAAGCTTTAAAAGCTACTAAGGGAGTTGCTGCATGAGCCGCTACCTGAATGCAAGCTTGGTTCTAAAGAGATTCCTATCTGTAAAAGCAACAGGCCAAATCCACCTGTTTTAAGATGCACCTTCACTGAATTATTCCAAGGAACATTCTTAGTAATCTCTAACTTGATGGAAAGAATGAATAAAAATATGATCTTATTAGCTCGACCTAAAGTTTCAGTCTATCCATTCAACCTGGGCATTACCTTTACACCCTGTATCCCAGCCTGTGTCTCAGATCTGCTATCTGTTTTGAAATAAAGCATACATGGCTGCTTCACAGCTACAGCAAAGCTCCAAAAGCCAAACCCCTTCTCCTCAAGGTGAAGAGAATCTGACATATAATGACCAAGAGTGAGATTTTGATAAAATTTTAACATTTTAAACATTCCATACCTGATACTTGGAAATATGCTGAAGTGTTCACCTGTATTTCATAAGCTTGCTTAGGTACTTTATTAAGCCAAGTTCATGGGACAATTAACCCTGATTATTTTCATTTTGTGGAAGCTGTAGACCTTTAAATAATTTCACAAATGTAGGAAATAAATATGCTATCAGAGAAACTAACACATAACATCTGTTCCCTCTAAGCATTAACTACTGGCACTGAAAAATAAACAGAAAAAATAAAGAAAATGCTGCATCAAAATAAGTGTCAGCAGGACTACACAGACCTCTTAAGAGTGCTTACAGCATGCGTAGAATGGCCTAATCCTTCAGTGTAGACTTTAAGTGGGATCAAACAGAGCAAAACAACGATTTCAGAAGACTGACCTCTTACTGAGGCATCAGGTTTTAAAGGAAAAAGTGCCTTTCCTCTCCAAAAAATTCTGTGTAATTCTTCGTTTATTTGTGACATCAGCTTCTTGACAATTAAGGTACACTAACCTGGATAGTAAACTTTTTTGCCATCAGTCTTGTACACAACCATTGTAATGAATTCCCGATTGTGTGCAAAGTCATCCTATTAAAAAAACCCCCCACAAACAAACACAAATCAGAGTTGTGCAATTCTGTGAAACATAGTGAATGCTTAATCAAAGTCAAGTATACATTCTACTGTCCCTTTTGATCACCACAAAGTATGATCTGATATTTGTATTTATTGGGATACCCAATAGAATTCTTTTTAAAATGCCTGAAGTAAACAAACAGCCACTAATTTAACTTATTCAGGCTCCAGGATTCAAAGTCACTTCAGAACCTGTATGGTGGAATAGAATCAGTCAGCTCAAATTTTACTCTGGGTCTGTTTCAATTGCAGGTACACATACCTGCTGAATTAAAAAATTCTACATGTACACAGGCATACACACCTGAACATAGGCAGTAACATATTAATAAGAGAAAGCCATACAGAAAGATTTACAGAAGCTGTGTCAGAGCTCGCAGTGCAGAACCAGCACCTTGTCAGTGATGTGCCTGCTGAGCAGGACCCAGACAGCAGCACCACCCTGTGGACACTGCACCTCCAGCTTGTACTGAGGGTTGTTGGCCAGGCTGTAGGCATCCTTCACCGGGCCCTGCTTTGCATCCCACGTACTGAAAGTGATACAGACATGTTATTAGACCAGTAAGAAACTAATTTATGCTTTGAAACGAACTCCAAATCCTACACAATACACAGAGCAAGATATTATCAGTAACAAGTTACCAAAGCCTAGTTTTCTACTGGCATCTATGGCAGTGGTTACATAACACAGTCACATCAGAAGCATTATCTTGGAACCTTGTTTTATAAATGAGTTCACCACAATACATGTATGATGACAAAAAAATTCTAAATACAAACAGCCTGGCTGGTGACTACAGCCACACAAAGCACAGAAAAAGTGGAACCATTTAAGCAGCCTAGGCTACACAAGCACAGTCATGATTGCACACACCAATATTAAATGAAAAACATCTATGCCTTTGTAACTGTAGAAATCTATCTATCTATGTATCTATCCATCCATCCATCTATCTATCAGCTATGGTTAGTTTCAAAAGCTTGCCAAGTATTTTCCTCCATTTTTTTTTCTGAGGCAATTTTTATTTAAAAATTTGCCCTGTTTCATGCTTGGAAGGGTGCCCTGCAGGAAGTGTTAAAGATCTTTGAGGTGCCCTACTGCAGAATCAGCCTGCAGCCTTGTGAATTGTCTAGACAAGAAAAATACAGCGTGAAAAAACTAAAGTGCTGATGACTGAACAAAAAGTGTGGCACACTGGAAACAGAAGTGTATACAGCTATTCCTAAGTCTCCTTGTCCCTCTCACACTTGTACAACTGAGCAGCATGTGTGGAAGGTTGCATTAACAAAGTTTCAAATTATCACTGTTGTTACTCTGCATTTAATGTAACGGCCACTGTGCTAAGGCTTTTCCCTACACAGAGGGATGACAATCACTGATAATGTAAGGACAGACAGACCAGTAGGTGAGCTCTGACATACTCATTATCTCATCTTGCTACAGTGTATTTTAGAAATAATTGGAGCACAAAGATGGAAGGAGTCTTTACAGAAAAGCTCAGCAGTCACACTGTGAATGGAGGAGCTTGTGCAGAGCTAACACACGCAGAGACAGTGTGGAAGCAGTGGCAAAGTGCAGTCTAGTGGAGTGAAAAAGTATAGCAACCCTTGCTTTCCAAAACTGAGACAGAGACACACGCACTTATCCTCAAACTGTGAGACAAAAAACCTGAATGTAATGGATATTTGGTAAGAGACAGGTATCACATTCAGAAAACAAATCAGCAGGCAAGGAAGATTACTTATGATAACTACAATTGCTAAAACCCAGAACTGGTTAAACTACCCTGATGTCAGTGAACACACCCTGTAAAGAAAACACATGCTGCACAGCTCACTTGCAACTGGCCAGAAAGATGAATTTCAAATAATAACTAGGTCACTTAAGCACTGCCTGGTCACTGCTTAGAGATGGACTGCACAAAAATCTGATTTTTATTCTGACAGGGAGATGTGGGACTGAGATCAGAATCTGGTTACACAACTTCAGTTCCACAGCAACATCACAAGGGTTACTGAGCTCCACTGATGTTACAGAAGCAGTCAAAAACAAAGCCTGGTCTGGGAAAGTGTAGTCAGGCTCAAGAGAACAGGGTTGGAATTCAGGCCCCTAGCTGTAACTTGGAAGAATGGAAGGAAGGAAACCTCACATCAGAACATTTACTGAGATTTTGAAATAAAAATTTTATCTTTTGGACCAACCTGTGAATACATGTAGATTCTTTAAAAAGACTTGGGTTCCAACTCAAATAAATAACGTCATAGTACTGGCACAGGTCATCCCAGGAAATCCAGAAAATGCCTGAAAAGGAAATGCTGTTATTGTTTTCTTACCAGATACCTTGATTTCACTTGTTTCTCAGAAGTCTCTTTGTGGGCAAATGATACAGCTTATTTTTTTGCAAAATGTAGTAGTAATGTCTGCACTGCCTAAATTGCTAAATTTAAACTTGTCCCCCAAACCAAGTTAAAGCAAGAAAAAACAAATTAGTCTCTGCTTATTATCAGAGACTTTCCGATAGCTGTCAGAATGCTTGTCATTCTCAAGCAATAAGCAGAGGATACAAGAAAATCTGCTATTTTGAAAGAGACCTCATTAGGTGATTCTGACCTGATTTCCCCTTTCCTAGGTTTCTAAAAACAAAAAAATAAAACACACAGTCAAACAGGTTCCTGCAATTCAACAACCTACTTCAGTAGTCATCCAGCACAATCGAGTATTCAATCAACATGTGTCTTTGAATGCATTTCTAAGATACTTCATCCAACACCTATGTTACTTGCTTTTGCACCCTAAATTTGCTTCATCTTTACAACATTCTCATGCATTTATTCTAATTTTCCATAGCTCCCTTAATTGCAACTCCAACCAACAACAGTGCCTGCAAGCCAACAGATGCCTAGTGGAATTAACTTTTAAAATGGTAGCAGCATTATAAATTGTGTCTCTGACATAGGCAGTTGCAGATCTTGCAGCACTAAAAAGCAGTCATAACAACTACACAAAAACAAGAAAACCAAAGTGTAAATCCAATTAGAAGGAATAACTCCATTAAAATTAGTAATGCAATTTTATATAAAATTTTAACAACTAGATGCTACAAATTACTTACAAAGTGAAGCAGTAAATAAATAACAAGCTACTCTCTCATAACTGTCACAAATCCAGGGCTGCTATTTTTATGTTTGAATCAAAAGTTTTCATCAGGCATTTGCACAAGGCTTATCAATAAATGCTATAATCTAATGGACTTGGAGGCATAGTGTTGTAAAAACAGCGTCACTGAACAAAAGGGCTCTCTCAGAGATCTGCAGACAGCAACTAGGACAGTAAGAAGCAGAAATGTCTTTCTGAAAGTAAAATGCAGCTGCTGCAGCAGAAAGACTGATTTAAATACTGATTACAGTAAGCATGTTGATACGTATTTGAAAATGCTGGAGAGGAAAAAAAAAACCACAAGAAGTCCATTCACGTATTAAAAAGCAGCATTACACAGCTTGTTACCAGAACATTCTCTTTGCACTGAACTCCCACATACTGAGACAGCATACTTAACCAAGGAGGTACTTTCTTGTCAATGAATTTGAGATATATTTAATAGTCCAGATTACTTATAACCCCAGACAAACCTGAAATGACACATTTAAATACACAAGTACTTCCTACATTTTCGGACTATTTAGTTTCTAGTATTTGTTTTACTCTCCTTGTGCTTAAGCATTCCTTTCCACCTTCCTGCAAGGATACACCACAAAGATCTATACGACTCAAAAAGATAGCGACTTCTTAAACCTTATTACCATTGTCTATTTTCTGAGCTGTTCTGGGATCAAAGTTCAAGTATTTCTGTAAATCTGGGGTCCAGTTTCTTGTGTCATTTTCACTGTATCGTCCCTTCCAACGTAAGTGGCTCCAGGGATTTTTTAGCTGAAGAAACCGAAGGGCCTAGAAAACCACAAAGTAAAACTGTCAATTCATCTTGTCAATGTAATTTTTACATATTGAAGGTGGTTTTTATATGGATCAAGAAAACACAGAATCATTTAAGTTTTCTGAAATTTCCCAGTTGGGTCCAAGACAAAATAAACTATATTAGCCATTAGAGCAAAAAAATCAGTAGCTACCCATCTGGGGTAAACCTAGAAACACACATAGGTTTCAAACAGGAGTTTCAAAACACCTTCACTTTCACTTGATACCTTATATTCTCTTATATCCAAGACTGCATATGCATGGGTTGGAACTAAACCCCATTTTTCTCCTTCCTCTTCAGACATCACCCCTGTTGCTGTTGTGATAAGGACATCTCCCTTGTGAAATCTGTTCAAAAAGAGGTAAAAAAATAGCTTAATTAAAATCTTGCAAGTTGCATGTTTGTACACTGTCCATTAACATGATCCTGCTTTACAAAAACTGGGATACAGGGGTTTTTTGCCAGCAGAAATCACTCCTGAAAAAAACTTGAGAAAGTGGAATTATTTTTCTTTCCAAATTAAGTACATGCTTTAAATGAAAAATTACTATTTTAATATAACTTCATAAACAACATTCAGCATTTATCAACCTGAAGCTCAGCCTGTGTCACTTTTAAAATACTCTTGACAGATCTTCAGCTGAGCACAAATGTGGTTTCATCAACACTTAGTCAATGACTGTATATAGCAAATTATCAAGTCTGTCACACCCCCAGGATTCTGAAGAATGAGAAGTTCATGCTTCTATACTTTTGCAGATGTTTATACTCAAGTTTAGTGTTCTGAATAGCAGTTGTTAATTTTGCAACAATTGCTGTTGTGAAAACACACTAACATGTTTCCAGCCCACGCTAAAAATCCAAGTACATACCCAGTGTCCCTAGACAGATTACAGGATCACTGGACTATGGATCAACACATTTTCAGTCTAGCACAGGTGAACAACAGTGATGCTGCAATGGCTAGATCCCATCTGAACTTCAGTCACATCTTCGAATTACAACACCAGAATATCTGAAAAATTGTTGACAGCTCTGAGAGCTCCTAACCAACTGAAAAAACACTGTAGAAAGGGTCATGCTCTTTTAGCATGGATGCAGATGTTTCAGTCAACAGAATAATCCCCTTTTACTGCATTGAAATATGTAAGACACTGGCTGCACAAAACCATTTTGGAAGAAATCAAAGTACTTGGTATACCTGGCATTTATAAATCACAGCTATATCTTTCATCATAAGCAAAATAACAGAATCATTTATTTTGAACCTTTAAGGCCATCAAATCCAGCTGTTATGGTAGGTCTGAAGACCAGTATTGCAGTTTTGATAGACTTTTGGTGCTCCTCCAGGAGATTTACTGATGGGGCATAATCTTGTGATATGATTAGAAATACTGAATTATGTCTGCTTGCTAAGGACAGCAGATATAATATAGTTCTGGGGAACTGTGTGGAAACACAGAACACATATCCGTCTTCTTTTTAAACACTTAACTGGTATATTGGTTCCAAACTGCTCTCCTCTGACTCTGTATTCTATTTTCTTTATCAAGGAAAGGGTTATTATTTTTTTTAATTTATACATAAGGAATTTCCTCACACAAAATTCCCCAGTATTTTAGTCTTCTGTTCTATCGAAGCCATCAATATGTCAATTTTTCTTCTTCCAGAAAGCACATGGAGGTTTTATAAAGCACAATTTGTAGCAGTACCAAAATGCTGTCAAAGTATCTGTGGTGACTGTACTGCTTTTAGAGTGGTAACACAGCTACTACACAGCAAGCATTTTAATTACTTAGGAAAGAACAAGTGTTTACCTCTGATAAAGCATTCTGAAAGTGCTATCTTTATTGAAGGCTTGATTGTCAGAGTGCATAGCAATTCTTTCAGGTATCCAACCAGTCAGTGCATGGAGATCAATATTCTGAAATGCAAGTATTCAAAAGAAATCAGAACAGATAATCCATATATAAACATACGATGTCTGTACACAACTTATAACTCCTTGAAAGGAATCAAGCACACATAAATTACAATACAGCTCTATGCATAAAAGGGTCAAGATTAAGACTAACAAACAAAAACTCCTTTGATTAGATAAGGACAAGATGTCCAAGTAGCTTAAAAAAAAAAAAAAAAAGCTGGAAAATGAACTGATGAAATAAACTGGAATTCCAGAGCAATGGAAGCATATCAGGATCATCAGTCATGCTCAGCTGTGTGATGTGTTCTATTTATTTCACAGATTTACAGACTTTTAAAGCATACGTCAGAAGCACTATTTGGAACCATGCTACTATATATGCATTTTAAATAATTTATATTTTATTTCTAAAGCTCAGGGTTTGGGCTTTTTTTCTTTTTGATAAAGCTGACACTGACATGTATTTCCATAAAAAGATGCTTTAATCTCCCCACTCCTTGAAATATTGCTTATTTCCTATTCTTGTGCTTTGTACTCCTCAAAGCAAAAGCAGAGACTGTAAATGCTTGAAGTGTCAATAACCAGCACTGCTGGGTGGGAACTTGAGGAATTACAAGTACAAGATAGCCTGATTGTAAGTAACCCTGATTACAGAACGAAGCTGGAATACAGTGGAAAGTGGAGGGAACAGGAAGGGTGGAGATTAAATGTCACCAGTCAAGCTGGTTTTCCAGAAAGCAAGTTAGAGGATGACAATGGGAATAAGACACAGTTATTCTCACCAGCTTCTGTCCTTCAAAACAAAGCAGCTTGACACTGACACACATAAAAATGTGTGCTACATTTACCCCTTACACAAAGCCACATTTGTCTCCATAATAATTTGAGAGGTGATGATTACCAAGTATACCCACCAAGAATGTGATTGTCAAGACACCAATTAGCACCATGAAATAAAAAAAAAAAATTTTGACAAGTTTAATAGTTTTAAGTTAAAGTCAGAAAGGCTTCCTAAGTAAGAAATTATGTGGGCTACTCATTTCAGCAAAGTGTCCTTCTTTAAAGAATAACGTGCATGTCAGTTTAGCTGCAGTATGATGACTATTTCTTCAGTAACCACATTATAGAAACCCAATGCGTATTTACGGAGATGAGTGGAACAATCTGATAAACAAACTTGCACAGATCAAAGTACTTGTTCCCTCTATATAGACCTTCTAAATGACTAGACTGTTCCTTTCCTAGCTGACTCCATTACCTAATGAGGGAGAACTGCCCTATTTATTGAAAGGGTTAGAAACCAAAACCAGCAGTATTGATATGGGCAAAGAGAATGTATGATTTCACCCAACACTTCCATCTAGACTCTATATAAACACCTCCCCTCCACAAGCATCAATACTGAAGTCTGAGAACTAAGATTAACTCTGACCATCAAGATGTTTTGCTCATTCTATTTCGATGGCATAATTTAATTAAGTACAGCTAAGAATATCTGTGAAAGAAAGAAACAGAAAAAAATTTAAGAAAATGTCAAACTAAATACCTGTCTCCCCAAGCTGTTCACTTTGATTTCACTAGAAGGAAATTATTTTACCCATTATTATCTATGTGAAACTTTTTCCTCTTAGAAATAATCTCATACTTACAGAATTTGATCCAGGAAAATCATATCCTCCCATGACCTTCATGTAAGCCTTTTCTATTAGTGACACCCATAATTCATTTTTATTATTGGAATACGAGCAGAGAAGTTCCCCACTATGATCAACAGGTAATTGGTCATCTATGATTACCTGTGTGAAATGAATGAAAAATCATCATAAAGCTAATAAAGTATTTTGAAAGTAATTAGAAAATAAACCAAGACCCTCATTAATACAAAGCTTCTCAGACACAGCCAGACCTGACCATTATTCTCACATATGGACACCTCTATCAATCCTGCAGCGGCCTGCCCAAGTGAACAAGAAATTCTGTTGCCAGCTCTTACTTGCACTGGTCTAACTGGGTGACATGTAAATGGCTGCCTTGACTGATGGGGACAGTACAATCTTATACAGTGTGTAGTACTTTACAAAAGGCACTTGCAGAAAAGTTCAGTGCAATTATAAGCATAAAAAGTAAAGAAAGCCTAACAATATTCCTCATCTAAACAGGAATCAGAACATGGATGATGCTTGGTAGCCAGCAGAGAAATAAATATTTATTTATCTTTAAGGAAACAAATTGTGTCGTATCACTTTCACAGCCTCTTGTTCCACATTTAAGCTTCTTCTCTCTGAAAAGGAAAAACAACTCAAAACAGCAGCCGTGACAGTATTAACATTTCTTCTTTAAATTAGGTAGTATATATTCATCATCATTACAGTTTCTTACTGCATATCTGCAGTGGTCTGAAACAGTTTCCCTGAATAGATGTTTCAGTTCCCTGTGGGCACTAGTCCATTACAAATACAGGCTACCAACACAGCACATTCTCTGGTCAAATCCTATCTGTGCAGGAATGAATGGACCTTTTCATAGGAGAGCAAATGGCCATTCATCCTAACAAAAGGCAGCCATTAGGAGATATTTTGGGAAGATTTTTAAGAGCAAGGCAGACACAAAAATGATACTTTCCTGAAACATTCAGACTCTGGAATTTTGTAGCTCAAGGACTTCCTGACCCAGAGGTTATATCTGAAAAATTAAGGGCCTTTGAGGAGTTTCCCCCTACTTCTCCACACCATGAACTTCTGAACTCTCATAAACATTCATCAGTCACTACGATCTGTGCTACAGTTACGTATTATGAGAAGAAATAAATTTTTTATGTTCTTACTTATTGCACTGAAAAGAAAATAAAGTAGTTTGTGAGTTTGCAAAGTTTTATCTTCAGGTATTTCCTCTTCTTACTAAAAATCTGTAGTCAACCAAGGCCTTGCTTGAGTTATCAGTTGAGTGATTCCTCTACAGTCATTCAGTATCTATACTCTTCCTGACACCCCCCTCTGCATTCTTTAATTCTCTCTAAGATGGAGTGGAATACTGTACATCTAATTCATAAATAGGGCATACACTGTTTTGTTCCTGTTTGGTTTTCACAATTCTGCTAAGTAATATAAGGCATTTTTAACATGAATTTGATGTAAGGCTATTTTTATGAACATCTACAGAAGTACAGACAGAAGTAGTATATGGTTGCATAGTTCAAAACCAAAAATTAATCTCAAAAAGGTTTGACCATTAAAAACTACTTTCCAAAAACACCTGCCTAAAGTTTTTGCTATGCAAGCACTTCATAGTGAAGCAGATCAAGCCTTAAAATACATGACTTATGCAATAACAATACTAAGGTTCCCCAAAAACATTTACCTTTCTAGGAACACCATTGATATGAAGCTTCACCATGTATTTACCACATGGATTATATTCTGGTTCTCCTTTCTTATTCTGAGGGTAGATTATACTGTTAACAGTAAAAAAAAAAAGGAAAAGGAGGAAATTATGACATAAATTACTTGGCTATACACTTACAACAATAAAAGATGGATTAACACAGTCTGTTTCAGAATTTACACTGAAGACAAATATGGAATTTTTAATGAAGAGCAACTCACATTTAGTAAAAATAATGATGCTTAAATAGGTTTTATTTTTCAGGTCCTGCTCTTGCTGCAGCTTTCTACTTAATATAGTAGCAAAAAGAATGTAAGTAACCTAATTGTTTCTCAAACAGAAGCAAGGCAAACAAATTCATGTTAGTATTAAGCAAACAGTACTTACACATCTATAATATAAATACAGTATTTGCCTGAATGACAAGTCAAACTTTTGAAGGAGAAGGCAGTGCAGAACTCGCTGCTGTTGAAAAGACTACAAACTCACTTCTCACAAGAATAGGTTAAAACAAAACAATCCAAGAACAGTCACACACTGGTCTGGCAAGAGCCTCCCAGAAAAGTCCAGAAAACCTATGGTACATTTATCATGGGATGCCAGTTGAGTGGAGATGAGATAGTGTTGCTAACATTAATTCCACAGCAAGTTGTAAAATGGATCACCTGTTGCACAGCAGCTAACAAAGTAGGAAAATGAAACTACAGAGCATTATAAATAAAATTTATATTTTAAAAATCCCCAAAAAATAAAGAATCCTTCCAAACTATTTATTACTCCTCAAAGCACATCTGAAGTTAGACTCCAGTGTCTGTATACATATGTATATTGACAGTGAGTTATATCTTAGTTAGCCAGGAGTTTTGTGATTTTTAAAAAATTTTGCAATGAACTATGTTTAATTAGTTAAGGAATGTTTGACTGTGATTTTAGCTGGTTTTGATTTAGATCTGTGTTGGCTGAGTATCAGTAGAAAACTCTGAGAAATTACCTCATTGCACCTGCAGAAAGCAACTCCATGAACCCGTACCCCTTAGAGAACTTAACCAACAGTTGAAGAACAAAATTCAATAAAGAGTTGTTTAATGGTTATCATATAACTAGAGATGAATAAGATATCATAGAAAAAGAAAGCTATCTTGAGCAAGTTAAGGAGTCAAAGGCCCATACACTCCAGAAAACCTGATTAATACACTGCAGGTACAGTAAAGGAGCAACTTCATAGGCTTGTACACCCCAGAAAATTCATCAATTCATCAATTATCTAACCAGGACAGCGAATTTAATAAAGCCCTGTCTAGCTGGATGAAACTTGGGTTATCCATTAAACAAAGACAGATGAGATGTTCTGGTAGTAAAAAAAGAAACAAAACACCTATACCATGATGCAATAAATTGGGCAGGCTTTTGAGAGCATCTATAAAAAGTCTTGGATATTGGAGTGTGTATAAATGACTGAAAATTGTTTTTTCTTTGAACATGTCTATGGTGAATAAATTCCCAATCTGTTCCAAATTTTGACTTAAAATTGTTATTAGGAAGGTTTGTCTAACAGCTTTTTGCTGTTAGATTTAAAACCCTTTGTTTCAATATAAAGTTGGCTTCCAGCTTAGAAGTGCTGATACCACATGAGTCCCAGGGAGACGAAGGTGAAACAAATGCTGTTTTTTACTGTGTACAGCTGTCACAGAACATACTGCAAAAGCTTGGCAGTATTAAGTCTGAAAAGATCTTACAAAGCAACAGCTACTTACCTTGTGATCAATTTTTTGTTGTATCTTCTTTCATATGCTGCACTGATAGCTAGTGATGCCACAAAAGAACAATCTGACACTATTGTCTATAAAGAAAAGAAAACAAAACCAATGAGGACATTTACTAATAACTCAGATACTGAGAGATGAATGCAGTGTGTGAAGGGCAGGAAAACAGTCAGTCGGTAATTCCCTTCAAATGGGACGATTTAAACCAAAAGAAGCAAAGCTACTATTAAAGAGGCAGAAAATGTATGCTTTCTCAACATGAGGCCCCTACAGAGCAACATTTTTTCTATTTATTTAATCTCATGAGAGCCAAGGAAAGCCCTCTCACATCTGACAGGATTCCTTTTTGAACAAGAAAGTCCCCCATGATAAACCACTAACAGCATACATTTCTCCTTAGGAACAATTTACCTGCTTTATGCTGAAACTTGATACAGTATAGATCATTGTAGGGTTATTTGTTATGTCATCTGGTCGCACCCACTTGGCAAACATTGCTTTCTGTTTGGGGGATAATGGTAGCTTCCCACACTTATCACTAGATTTAAGATAGAAAAAAAGTAGAAATAAATCAATAGCAGTTTAGAAAAGCTTTCCATGGTATGTCCAGTCATATATATTTGATAGATGGTACAAAACATGCATAGAACAATTACAAAGCTTTAAAACAAGTTCAAAGAACACTGTTTCTAAGTTTGTGATTTTTGGGGGGGGGAAAAGGCAAAAATGTTAAAAAAAATTCAACCAACCCCAATGTCTTTGTCTATTATGGCTGTGTAATCTTAGCTTATTATTACTGCTTATGAATGAAGGTCTAGCTGCTACACACCACTCTTCCTTGGAATAGCCCTTTGCAGAGGAAACAGCTATCACCTGCATTTTACAAGCAACAGAGCTAACTCATTAGCATGGAGCAGCATCAGAAAACAGACTAAAGTTGCCAGTCCAGCCCAATAATCCAAAAAGCCAAATATAATATTGTCCTTGTAGGCTTGAAGACACAACTGCAAAAGCACTACAGAGCAGGATCAGCTTACAACAACATTTTAAGTTCAGAGTGGAAAAAGGAAGTGGTAGTATTTAAATATCTCCGCCTAAATTATGCTTAAAAGCCTATTTAAACAATTTTAAACTCTGGAAAAAAAATACAGAAATACCAAATATGGGAAAGTTTTGAAAAAGAAACAAAACTAAAAAAAAGAAGTTCAGTAATTGAAGCATACTTACGAAAAAGGCATAGGGAAGGCAAAACGTTCCCTCAGATCAACACTCATGAAAGGTACATATTCAATGCCGTTAATCTTTGAAGTCTTCCTGCAAGTCATAGGAAAGACAAACAAAAAAAGAGTTACAAACCTATCAATCATCTTCCAAAGACTAACTTGCAGAAGGTAATAACAAAATGAATTTTTAAAAACAAGACACAGTGCTTCTGAAAACAAGATAACTACCTCTTGAACATTATATATTTGATAGTTTTCAAAAGCCACAATTTAGGCTAATGATTTTATGGATTATTTAGCTTATTACACCTATAATAAAAATCAAAGTAAAAGGAACTGCATGCAACAGAAGGCAGAGGCTTATAAAATATTACACTCCCTCAATTTCAAGTGAAGTAGCAGTTGTATAATTGTAAAAACAACTTTGCACTTTGGTTTCTCCGAGCCAGATCTTTCATGAACTAATTTTGGAAAATCTTCAACTTACCTGAGTACTTCAATCTCCTCTGCAGTGTATCTCTGACCTTGAGATTCACTAGCTTGTACTGCTCTGATTGTCTGTGGTTTATCATTTAGAGAAAAATCAGGTCCCAATGGAAAGAATGTTCTGACTGGCTGATTTGGTTTAGCTGTAGTTGACTTTTCTTTCTGAGATGACTTTGACATGGATTCCTTCAGTGCTTCTGCTCTAAAGCAAATAAAAAATGCATTTTCTTTACAACAGTGATAAAAATATAATTACAGTTCAATTATTGATTTTCTTTGTTCATGTTCCCACATATGTTAAATGGACTGAGCAAATGCCCAAGTTGACCAACACCACATTTTCTTAAAAAAAAAAAAAAAAAAAAAAAAATCAATTTCTGATGCTGGTACTTCTTTACTCTTCTGTTCTCGAATCAATTAAAATATAGCATTTCCAAATCATACAAGCTACTTTTGACAGAACTCATTAGATTTTTATTGCCTCTAAATTATGCTAATGGGAGAATTTGTGTAAGTGTTCATTATGTGGAATCTCAGAACAAGATCACTGAAACACAGAGAGAAAACTGATTTGCTTCCTCTCATACCTTACAGATCTATTTTGCCTAGCAGGTATAATAGTAGTAAAACCCCATGGGCATTCTCACAACCCAGCATTTCAACTGATTGAACACCGTGTATGCAGGAGCCATATTTTGTTACTGCTGCATTAAGCTTCTGCATAGTCACACACATGCAAAATATTGGGATTTTTTTCTGAACACAGACTGAGAAGGGCTAAAACCCAGCTTATACTGAAACTTTGCCCAACATAGCCTGTGATTCACCATCACAGAGCTGATTTAAAAAGAGGTACATTGAACTTACGTAATTTGTTTCAGACAGAGATTTCACTACACATATACTGTGTAATTAGATTGCTGTCATCAAGGTAAGTTTCCCCGTTTCCAAGCTGTCTTCCTTATGAAGAGACACTGACACCTTGACTACATGCTAGCCTGAATTCAGCATCTCTATGGAGGCCAATAATTGCAGTACTCTGGATTATATCTCCGAAGTAGTGCATTTGTTCTAACAAGCACAGAGTCCTTTCCAAATTCTGCGTGTCCCAAGATTCCCAGAGGGTTGGAACAAGAGCTGCTACACTCAGCAGTGAAGCAGCTGGCAACCAGCTCCAAGGTGAACTCTACAGGAGCTTAGTCTACACAGAATCCACACAGACACATTAGACTGAGAATCCAGCTCAGAGAGTGCACTTAGACCTGACAGCAATTATGTTTACTAACATTAGCAGTACTCACCTATCTAGTGCTTGTCGGGCCAGCTGTTTCAGTTTGGACTGGAGGCCTGCTTCTGAAGTTTCAGTAGCCTAAAGCGCAAAATAAAAAGAAAATCTACACATCCAAAAACCACCAACACATTTTATAAGCTCAGTTGTCATACTTCTAGATTAGAGCAAAGAGTAACTACCTATTTCTTCCAATTCTCATTTTGAAATGAGCAAATGTTTTGCTTTGTTTGTTGTTGTTTCTTAAGCTCAGCATAAAAAAATACTATGTAAGCAAATACCATTTTGCTGTTCTAGTGAAATGTTGATAGAATGGAAGTTATGTCTAAAATTCTTCAGCATGGAAAACACTGCATACACAAAAAGAATTGCCAGTACAATTAATTGTATGAAAACACTATTGGCAGAAAGAAGACACAACCAAATGTTGCATATACTGCTGGGCTTGGATGTGTTCAAATTCTTTTCCCCAAATGTGTTATAATGATCATGGTAACTTAGGAACAAAAATTTAAAATGTTTACTTTCATAAAATACAAACAAACAAGATAGAGTTTCAAGAACCAAGTTTTTAACTTGCAATCAAAGGCATAAAATAATCTATGACAGGGCAACAAAGCAGATATCAAGAGTGTTAACTTCTGTTCCCATTTGGGAGGTCATTTATGACAGTTTATATTTTTGTCTTCCTTACAGATGAAGCATGGCTTCTGCAGCTAAACAATCTGCAGGAGGCACAACGTGAGGCGTGGCTTCTCCTGTGGCACCCACAAGCAGGTCTCAGGTGCTAGCTTTGTGCCTTGACTGATTATCCCAGATCAGGGAGGTTAACTGAGGATACAAAAAGCAAGCTACTTTCACCCCAAGAAACAAAACTAGAAACACCCTCTATAAGCAACTAATTTCATTTGCAAATAAATTACGCTCTGGAGTTCCTGGTTGGAAAAGACTTTTAAAGATTTATGAAGGTAAGTAGTGAGGACTGAACACCAGCACACTCATCTAGGAATCAGCCACAGAAGAGGAGTAATGGCTGCTCTCTGAATACTTCAAGGGTAAGGAAGAAACACATCTCTCCACCTGAATATACTGAGGAGAAAGACAGAACTAAAGCTTCAAGATAGCAGAGTTTCTTCACTCTCCTTTTATCCTGGGAAGAAGAAGGTACTTTTGGGTCATCCCTAGGGACAAAGCTTACCATCATGTCAGCAAAAGAATATGCTAGTCAAGATTAAAAGAAACTTCAGCAGTATCTTGTACCTAATGCAATACCCAATAAATGCAGCTGTTAATACGAGATATTTTCAGACTAACTTCAGTAATATTTGCATGCACTGACACAACAGAAGGAGGAACACAGCAGAGGAAAAGCAGCATGCTGCTGCAGTAAATGCTATGTAATAGACTGAAAACATTCTGCTCCAACAGCTCAAGTGGAAAAACTAGAGCAGTTCTACTAACTCTTGATCTGGTTACACTGTATCACCAGGGGGTTTTAGCCTAGGTAAAACCTGTTAACATAATGCAGAGGAAAGAATTACTCTAGTATGTAGCAACAGTATCACAACACCCTCAACAACCCACAAATATTTTTACATTATAACATTGAAAAGAAGAGAAAAAGAAAAACAAACTTGGTGGAGTTACATTATGATGGTGAGCTCTTCTTGTAATGAGTTAGTTAAGGCAACCGGACTTCAGGGAGAAAAGCAGTACCTGTAATTATATTCTTCATTGTTTATGTAATGGCCAATTCATCTTTATTAATTTCAGTGTGACTTGAATTGACTCATAATAGCTTTAATGTTGAACACTTGAGTAATCAAGTAGTATTTTTAATAGTTTTGGCATCAGTAGACTGTTACATCTTCAGAAAATGTTATACACACAAATTTCCCTTAAATGACTTCTTTAATGTAGTCAGAAAGTAATATTGCTGACACATTAGCAAGTCATCTTCATTTTTAACAGTTTTTAATTTCTGTTTGTGGCATTTGCTCCAAGGCAAAAATCAACATGAAAAAGGTTCCAGAATATTTCTAATTTTTAGTATAATCCAGTTCAGAGAAAAACCACATTAAAATCACAAGTCCCCATAAATTTACGATGCTCTGTAGTAACAAAGACTGGAAGAAACACTAAAAAAAAAAAACAACAGTGAGAAAAAAAAATTAAACGGTAGTTTTTACAAATACAGGTACTCCATTTTCAAGCCAGCCTTTTAGGGTCAGTCACTTGTGAGAGTGGAAGAATTTCTTACCATCACATAATTCCACCAAGTTAACCTGTAGCTTAACATACTGTTTTCAAACAGAGTTCCACTGCTTCTGTGTACAACTCTATAGCTTCTTCTGCATTGCCTTTATCATCTTCATCAAAAGCCTGTGTAACTAGGAAGTGAGCGCGCTCCAAGTCCAACTGTTGTTTTGACTTCAGAGGGTCTGTCTTCTGTGACTGAACTGAATGAAAAAGAAAGTATTTAGCTTTTTACAGCAGCAGACATGTAAAAACATCCTGAACATGCCACCAAAACACTAGCAGCTCTAATCAGATGGGTAATATCTATTTCTTGTCTGGAAACAAAATCCTTCTAAATTTTGCTAAAAACATCTATGCACGGACAAGAAAACACCATCACACTTCCCTGAAGCAGAGGTTAGCTTTCAGGATATTTCAGATGTGAAATAATGTAAATAAAATCTCTTTCATACTACACTGAGAACAAGGATGCTTAATTACGTAAAATATTGCATCATTTGTGAAAACACATCACTATGACAATATACAAGTTCTTTAGGCGTCCATATCACTTAATACCTTTATTAATGACCTGAAGGAGAAGACAGACTGCAGACCCCACCAAATCAATTCACTCAAGCACACAGCTGCTCCTCAAAGGGACACAGACAAGCTAAACTAATGATCTGACAGGAACCTCAGGAAATTCAACCAGGCCAAATGCTATGCCCTGTGCCTGGGACAGACTCACACCCTGCAGGGTACAGCTCGGTGGGGAAGGGCCTTGGGGACAGCTGGATGAGCCACAGCCAGCAAGCCCATGGCTGCAATGAAGGCTACCAGCACCCTGGGCTGTGTCAGCAGGAGCTCAGGCAGGAGATGCGGCAAGCGACCGCTACCCTCTACTCAGCAGACTCTGTCTGGAATACTGCATCTAATCTTGGGTCCCTAATGAGGCTGAGGGTGCAGGACCTGGCCTTTTCAGAAGAAGCTGAGGGAGCATGGCTTGTCCAGCCAGGAGGAAAGATGGTCTGGGGGGGATCCAATAGCAACCCAACATGAGTTACAAGGTTGTCAAGGAAATGAATTCAGGCTCTGCACTATGGTGTGAAGAAAGGGAATGAAAATCAGCAATTATGAATGGAAACCAGGGGAGATTACAACTACATATATATTAAAAAATAATCACTAGAAATACAATTGTACCCTGGGGTCCCAGAGGCATCAAGAAATTTCTATCCTTACGTGTTTTTAGGACTTGTCTGAACCTGAGCAACCATGAATGTCTACCCTGCCTTGAGCAGGCCACAGGTCTACATGCCTGCTGAAGTCCCTTTTTAGCCAAGTGATTCTATGATTCTGAGAATTGCAGGTATGCAAAAATTTGAGAATTTGGTCTAAGTACAAACATGGAAACTAGATCAAACAAGGAAACCTTTATGAGAGCTCCTTTGCCCTCTCAAAGCTAGTAATTCTACATGAATACCAGAACCCACTTGCTTCAAATCCATCATGCAGCTGAGGCTTAGATGCCAGTTTTGACTTGTTCCTGATCAATTTTTGGTGCATATTTAATTACTTTCTCATGTCTGCTCTGCAGATGTGGCTCCTCAGAATATTTAAAAGCAAAGAATACCCACACTCAAGTCCTTAGAAAGTCAGTCTCCACTTAATTTATGATGTATCAGAATTCAAAGCACTGATGTGCTCATTGTATTTGTGGTTCCTCACAAAGGACAAGAAAATTAGAATAATAAAAACAGAGCAAACACCATTGATGTGTATTTCACAGCAGCAAACAACTTTCCACTCAATTAATTTAAGCAGTGGTTTAATTAGAAAACTCCTTACCCACCTGCTGAATGGAGAGCTTGAACTCTCTCCAAATACTCATTTATTTTTTCTTGAATATTTTCCAAGTTGGACCCAGCCATTCCAGCATAAATCAAGGCTTGTGCAGCTTCCTGCATGGAGAAGAATTGAGACAAAGTTAATGTTTGCTGCCTAGAAAATTACTTACCATAAACAGAGGGTCTACAGCAGCCATGAGTCGCATGAAAGCAAGCCCTTTGCTTTCTGCAAAAATACTCAGTGGCTGCAGGGAAAATTCTGCTCAAAAGAAAATGTTTCAAGTTATAAGCTAGATCACGTTTAATTTCTCACATCTGGGACAACCTGTAAGACTATAAAAACATTCAGTTCTGTAAGACCAGATCTTAGGCCTGTTCATATCATAATGTATGAAATTAGGAGATTTTAAGTAAAACTTTTCAAGCATGCACTGAAATTAGTTTGGTTTTAAAGCTGAGGATTTAAGGTTACGAAAAAACAGTAGCTATTCCAGTCATTTGCATTTAATCTGGTAATAATGAAAGTAAACAAATATAAAAGCTTTTCAAAATCAGACACCAATAATTTTTGTTTAGAAAGTATTTTTTTTAGTTATTACTACTCAGATAAAGCTATCAAATCTGGAAAGTCTACAAATGTGAGGTTTCCTACCTTTTCAAACTTGTTTTTTTAAATGTTTGCATGTATACAAAATACTGCATGCAAGTCTCCTTCCAGGAGGGAGTGCAGGCCTCTGGCTCAGAAGCACAGTACATTACCCACATTAAGGCTTTTTCCATACTGTACAAATCTATTAAGAAAAAACGCCTTCAGCTGCATGCGCTGTATATCCCTCCACTGAATTTATGAAAGACGTGTAAGGTTTGGCAGGGTTGCAATAAATAGCCAGAGCTGACAGAGTCTCAGAACCATATGGAGAATCAACATTTGTCACCCCATAAAAATGAGGACAGAAACCTTGTTTTGTCCTCATTATTGACAAGGGAAAACCCCCCACTTTTGTAGCAGTGCTCGCCTTCCCAGCAGCAGAAGAGGAGAGGAGGTGGTCGTGTTGCAGGCAGGCTGGAATGCAGAAAGCAGAATAGTAACTAGAGAGCTGCTTCACAGAGATGGTGCTCAGAGGCTGCCCTGCATAGGGCAAGCACAGATCCATGGCCAGGGGTCCCTTGTATGTTTTATGGCCATTATTTTTGTCAAGCTTAGCAACTTGGTCGCATATTCATCTGTTTAGTTTGTCCAGGCTTAAAACTGATCCTGATAGAGCCTGTATTTGTTATCAGGATATATTTTCTCTGAGAAACATCACAGAACCAAGTACTGCATGCTCCCTGCCAGCATCCATCTCCATATTACATCACATAAAACATCCACAGCCACTGAAAGGTAAGCAGAAGTACCATTTATATATAGCAATTAACTACCACTAAGGTCTAGCACACAACTATTTTTTGCAGGGGAAAAAAGTGCACTACAGCTACGTGCTCAAGGGATGGGTATATTTGTCTGTGACATACTGCAAGTACAGACTGACGAAACAGGTGCTGTATTACAAAGGTATGTGGTCAACATATGATGCAAAGAACAAATGTGGATTTCCAAACCAGTGCTACAAAACCAGTGTATAATTGATGTTGTTTTTGTGATTTCAAGCACAATTGTTTTGCCTGGTTTTAAGATGTAAACATAACAGAAACAGTCTTCTATAAATCAAACCTGCAAAGACCGAGTGCCTGTGGAGCCAGCATGCCAGCTGTTTCCAGTGACCAGATGGATGTGACATTCAGACTTAGCATTTATGATCTCTCCAATGTCACTACTGTTCTTTGTCATGAGTAGCATCCCACAGTCACACTACTAACTACTGATCATCAGTCTGCAAGCTGCTAATGGCTGGTCAACAGCCAAACTTAGCAACAGCCTTCAGCAGTTTTTCTGAAGTCATTGGTGTCCAAATATGATCCTAACATTACTGCAGAGCAGCATTAATTACCAAGCTGCCCTAAGCTAGTTCACATACAGCACTCATGTCGGCATCTATCAAAGTTACACGGTAGCAGAAAGCAAAGAGCACTTGCTAGCCACAGGATCTCCATTCACACAGGTCTGTTCTGGAGTTGTCTATGGCAACAACTGTACCATTTTCCATATTTCATCCTTAAGGTCAAGTTCCTGCAGAAGCCAGTTCAGCACCCAAGCTTTCCCACATGCTTAGTAATTGCACCAGTGGGCTCTGAACTGCTTAGAGCGATTGATAAGACAGCTGGTGACAGGCCAGAGCTTGCACTGTGCTAAAAAAAAAAAAAAAGGCATAAAATATCCCTGAAATAATAAATGCCATTTTGTAACCATTTTGTTTAATCTAACATGGCAGTGATTCTTCAGGCAACATCTGGAAAGCCAATCATATCTAGGTTACACTCTTGTCTCATGTAGCTTCAAGTGCACCAAGACTGCCAGGGCTGCATTTTTCCACTTAGCAAGAATATCACCTGTATACAGTATGTGAAGAAGGTTTTCCATACACTGTTCAAAAGCATACAAGAGCGACTATTTGCACAAAAAGATGTTTCCATCCTGAATAGTACTGAATAATTTCTTCCAGATAAACACAGAAATACACAGTACTAAAGCAGAACTGCACATGGCTATCAGACCATGCACACATGCTGTTGATGAACGTAGAGCTTATCAGTGTTATTATGGGTAACTATAACTTTTGCATATATATGGTTTACATATATAAATTTAGCCCACACAAAATTAAAAACTGGGTTAAAAAAAAAAAATACTCTTCTAGACTTCTTCCTATTCTTTCACACTTACACGCATAGGTCACCATGATATTAACACTATGCTTTTTAAACATTTCACAGATACCTTGTACGTATGAAATAAAAGGCCAACTACAGATCCCTTAACAAGTTAATGGAAGAGAATGACTTTGTCAGGATAATGGAATTTGTGGAATGATTACTGTGATAAGGACAAACAGAGGCTTTAAAGAGATCCCTTCTCACAGGTGAGAAGTTAATGGGATATGGAACTTTAATGTAAATTTAAGACACATAAAACAACAAAATGAGACAATTTGCACAGGTGAAAAATGCCTAATGGTTGCACAAAAACCACTAGATACCAGTAGTAAGCCTACAGGTATTGAGCAAGACACTGAATCAACCTCATTATAGCCTTAGCTAAGCCAGCCTGAAACTGTACTGAAAAAATAAAATCTGATCCCTAACGGAAAGAATACTCACACGAGGTTAAAAACCTGTCACTGACAGCTTGTGAGCTGAAGCTGTCTTACTGCTGAGATCTTGTATTTCACCACAGACTTCTCTATTTACTTGATGACTGTACAACAGCGTTGCTCTCAGCTGCACACCCAGGAGCAGCACTATGCCCACTTGTGGTTCTCCAAAATGCCCAGCGCTTACACTGCCAGCATAAAACTGGTCAGTCTTTCTGGCCTGGCAGGGCCTGG
The DNA here is from genome assembly GCF_017639235.1 of Corvus kubaryi. Taxonomy (NCBI): domain Eukaryota; kingdom Metazoa; phylum Chordata; class Aves; order Passeriformes; family Corvidae; genus Corvus; species Corvus kubaryi. The sequence goes on along the minus strand of NW_024581137.1, from coordinate 16,325,150 downwards.
GGAGAGGCCAGGAATGAAAGTGGAGAACCAGCGGGGCAGAGATGTATTTAGGTTACGATGAATCTTCCCAGAAGCACTGAAGGGGCTGTGTCTCCAGCAGCTGGAAGAAGCACCCGTTCCCGTTTTTCAAGCAGAGTACCTGCAGTGCTACCCCTAAGCCTGTCGGTAAACATCAGCGCACGGACAGCGCTCGTTCCCACCTAAAAACAGGACGCAGGGAAAAGGCGTTTCACAACCCGCCCTGAAGGACGCGGCTCCTCCGGAGACTGACAAACTTTCGACGCGCACGCACGGCCTTCCGCTCTCGTCTCGGCGGGCACCGCCTCACCTTCCCCGGGCCAAGCAGCTCGTCCCCGGGGCACACCCGCCGGGGGAGGGCGGGGGCGGCCGCGCTGACCCAGCGCGTCTCTCTCCGCCAGCAGGGCCGTGCCGGGCCGCGGGGGTGCTGAACACCCCTCTCCGGCCCTCCGGGGGCGAAGGAGGAAGCGCGAACCCTCCGGCAGCTCGAGAGCACCATGCGGCCCGCGGGGAAGGAAAGGGGACACCGGCGCCCCGAGGGAACCGGCGTGTCCGCGCCGTACCTTGTAGTAGAAGACCGCTTCCTGGTAGCGCCCGCTCTGGTCCCGCTGCACTGCCAGCTGCGCGAACTTCACCGCGTCCAGCTCCAGCGTGGTGGCGTCCATGACTGGCACCCTCCCGGTGCCGGCGGCAGCTCCCGTCGAAGCCCACCCTGTCCCCGTGCCCGCCTCCGCCGGCAGCCCCGCGCCCGCTCAGCCGCTTCCCCCGCCTCCCTGACCCCACCGCGCCCGTCGGCCGCGCCCCCCATGTCTGGCCACGCCCCCGTACCCTCCCCGCTGCGCATCTGGCCGCGCCCACCGGCTCCCACCGCGGCCGATCCGCCTTGTTTGGCCGCGCCCACCGCACGCCCACGCCCGCACGCCCTGACAGCGGCCGCCCCGCCCGGGGCCGCACTGCGCGTGCTCGGGCGCGCGGGGGCGGTGGAGCGGGCGGCGGGAGTGGCGCGCGGCTGCGTGCGGCGCTGTGAGGGGCGAGCGCGCGCGGGGCGGCGAATACAGCACTACGGAATTACAGAATCAGTTGGATTGGAGATCCTCGAGACCTCTGAGATCATCGAATCCAGCCCGTGACCGAACACCACCGTGTCAACCAGACTGTGGCACTAAGTGCCATGTCCAGTCTTTCCTTAAACACCTCCAGGGACGTTGATTCCACCACCTCCATGGGCAGCCCATTCCAATGTCAAATCATTCCTTCGTTTAAAGAAATTCCTCCTAATGTCCAACCGGAGCCTCTCCTGGAACACGTTAAGACTACGTCGTCTTGTCCTGTCACCGACAGGCCCGCCCGCCCCCCCCCCCCCGCTACACCCTCCTTTCAGGGAGTTGTAGAGAGCAGTAAGTTCTCTCCTGAGCCTCCATTTTTTAGGCTAAACACCTGCAGCTCCCTCAGCTGCTCCTCACAGGACTTGTGTTCCAGACCTTTCACCAGCTCCATCGCCCTTGTCTGTCTGGATTCACTCCAGCACCTCAATGTCCTTCCTGAACTGAGGGGCCCAGAACTGGACACAGCACTCGAGGTGTGGCCTCACCAATGCCGAGTACAGGTGAAGAATCACTTCCCTGGATTCTCTTCCATCCCTTCTCTCCCATCGTTGTCAGTCACGGGTGAAGGGAGCAGGTGCAGCCCAGGGGGGCTTCTGCGGTGTTTTAAAACAGAGTGGGTTGGGTTTTTTTCATTTCTCACTTTTTGATAGAGGTGGTCATGGTCAATCCGCTTGAGGCTGTGTTTTCTACCCTTAAGGAAAGCGTTTTCAGTGTGCACCTGTTTGTCATCTAGGTGTAAAGTGGAAAGCAAACAAAAAACCCAGGTGTATTGTACTGATCCTCGTTAAAACAAAAAAATCAGCCTAGCAGTTTTGTAACCTAGATTGCTTAGCTAGGATGTTCAGGATTTTTGGTTGTTTTTGTGGGTTTTTTTTTTTTTTTGTTTTTGTTTTTTTTTGTGTGTGTGTGTGGTTTTTTTTTTTTTTTTAACCGTAAGAGGAAGTTAGGGGAAATCTGAGGGGTGAGATTCTTGAGGGGGGCCCCTCCACAAGGAGCCACATGGCAAGGGGCAATGGGAACAAGTTGCACTGGGAGAGGTTTCATCTTGACATAAGAAAGAAAGTCTTTATGGAAGCATCGACCGCTCATTGGAACAGCCTCCCTGGGGACATTGCTGGAGGTTTTCAAGAGGGTCTAGACAGGGTGCTAGTCTCATCTATGCTCTTCTTCCCACAGAAGGTTGGACAAGGTTCCTTCTTACCTGGACAGTTTTGTGATTCTACAGGCTTTTATTTCTGCCTGAAAATACAGCTTATTGCAAGGCATTGTTTTCATGAGATATAAAAATACTGTCTGGCAAGTTATTATGCAGCTCTCTCTTATGAGTGTGTCTTTTCAGCCTGTTTTCTGATTATAGATTTAGTAAGAGATGCAGCTAAATGCAGGAGTACTAGTTCCTGAAATACTAAAAGGTATTATTTTTCCTATAATTTTCTTAAGTACAAAGTTAAGTGTTCCCATTCCATCTTCTTCTCTTCCTTATCCCTTTTGTGCTTTACTGACTGCATTTATATAAAATACAGTAAGGTTTAGTGCAGAAAGGAACTTGGGTCTTTTGATCTGCTATGTAGGGTGAAGTTCTTGTATTCTTCATAGCTTTGCTTTTTGGCTGTGCTCCTTATGAGGTTAGTTGCTTTGAGTTTTCTTCTTCTTTCAAAGTACATTTTGTGGTTTTTGTCTGAGCACAGGAAAGATCCACATTACACTAAGAGGTTTTACTGAATAAAGCTGTATTTGTTCCATATTTACCTAATGATACCATGAAAATGAAGGAATTCCAGTCAAGGTCTGCTTCAATTTGATGTTGAGACACAGTGGCGTAACATGTATAGCCTAAAATTAATTTTTGTATCATGGCTTCAGACTAAACTATTTATGGATCAAATACAAGTCTGAAGTATTCAGAGTGACACACATGATGAAAAGGAGGCTGAACTGGGCAGAACCATAGATAATGCTGTTCCTTACTTAAATCTACATGCCAAAACCACTTACTTTGTAATGTAAGCCAAGATCTCTTCTAGTTAAATGGATTCAAAAATGTCACTTAGAAGAATTATTTTTTCACTATTTGATAGTCACTGTGGTTGGTCCTCTTCAGATAATAAATGGCTTATGTGTTTCTGTTTCTTACTAATCTGTAAAATTCTACAAAAGGCGTTTAAATGTACAAAAAAAGTACAGTAAGTTAGTGAGGTCATGACTGCAGCTAAGACTTCATACATACCAATTTTTGCCATTTGCTTGTAGTGGCGTTTTACTTTTGGAGCCAGATATTAAAATTGGCCCATTTTCTTCCTAGATGAGGAAGAATAATTTCTTTCAATTGATGTTGATGTATCCCAGACATTTAAATTTTTGTACGGTTAACTCTTGCCTCCCAAGATATCGTGCAGAAAATCACTTCCACTAACTGAGATTGTTATATCCCTTTTTCCACTTTCACAAATCCCAGTTCCACATCCAGGTCCTCCTCTGCCTCAGTTTCTCTTACCTTTGGTGATATTTGCTCTGCGTATCCCTTACTTCCCACCTTTTGCATACCTTAAGTGCCTTCCTTCCTAATCTCATCTAATGCTTGCTTTCTTTCCTTCCTGCCTGCCTTTTGCAGTCAATATTCTCCGAGAAGATCATAGCTCCTGTATGTTATCTTAATATTATTCCCTCCAGCTCATGTGTTTTTGCAGAGGCAGTATCAGATGAAGAAATTCAGGTCTCTGTTTCTGTGTCATAGTTTCTCATTGCTAACAAGACAGAATCAGTTCATTCTCATTTTTCCTTGCTCTGAAGATGCTTTCATCCCTCTTTTCCTTTTGTCTTACATAATGCTGTAATTTGCTGTCTCCCAGCTCCTCTTCCTGCCTCCTGATTTTGATTCTTGCTTCTCTGCCACTTCTTCTCCTCATGTTTTCAAATATATGTTGTAGGGATAGGCATTTGCATGTTGGTCATGCTTCTTACCTAAATTTTGCTTATTGCCATACCTATTTTCATTTGACTATAGGCAGAGCTTTTAATGCTTTATAATCCTTTCTTTTTTTCCCCCAGGAAAAAACCCCAAAGATACAAACCTTTGATATGATCTGGTCTGTGAATTCCTCCATCGCTACTGTTATAAACATATCTCGTAATATTGGCTTCTCGCAAGTATTAAGGTAGAGATTATATAATGTTAGAAATGCTTTTGCTGTGTGGATGTAGTTTTCTTTCTTTTTAGCAAGAATATTAGCAAGTGTGAGCAAGTAAGATAACCTCCAAGCGAACAGAGGATGAGGCCCGAGAAGCTGCTGATCAACACTTTGTCCAGGGAACAAAAGGGCCCAAAGGCTACTCCGCCCGGAGAACTGGTGGCCAGGAGAGTCCGAGAGCCGTTATCACCGTTCTGCCCGGAGAGACGAAGAGGCCCAAAGCTGCAATCAGCCCTGACTGTCTGGGGAATTAAGAGGCCCACACTACTATCAAATCCCACCTGGTGAAGCCAAGCCCAAGAATCAAAAGAAATAAAACCGCAAGGCAGAAGACTACGCATGCTCTAAAAAGGCGGAACCAAGGAGGGGCCATGCAGAACAGCTCTTGGAAAAGTTTGAATATGCATAAAGAACAGACAGTAAAAATGGTATAAAAAAGGACTATCCCCGAGCATCAGGTGTGCTCTTGGCAGAGCGCCAAGGCACCCGGGCGTTACCTCTTTGCTTTATTTTATGTGTCTCTTATTGTCTTTATATTAAACTTTTTAAATTCTCACAGGAGAGTGAACCTCGTTTTTCACAGCAGGTTGGGAAGTAAATGTCCAAAAGGAGAAAGATGGATTTGTTTCACATATATTGTTGGGAATAAAGTCTCAAGCTTAGTAAAAGAACAACTAGTAAATTAAGAGGCAAAGCCAGCACAACAATCTAACTCTGTATCGACCCCAATTCAAGACATGTATGTGAAACTCAAACAAAAATTTAGAAAATGAAATCTCAAAATTGAGAAAAAAAACCTGTTTGTGGAATTAGGGGAAAGGATAGGTAAGGAATTGAATGTAACCAACTGCTGCGTCTGTGGAGGGCCTCTGATGACAGAGGAATGGCCATGGAAAGGCAGTAGCTTGAGCCCAATGGAACTCCTTAAGTGGAATCGGACAAGGATAAGGGGAGAACACAGACCAGCAGGGTGGGTACTGAGCTCAACAGCGATAGGAGAGGAGTGTCTCTGGCGCAGCGGGAACAATTTCCTCAACGAAGCAGGAAATACTCCCTGTAAGAGATAGAAAGTCAGTAATGGAACTTTTACCTGGTGGGTCCCCGAGAAACCAGCTCTGTATTGGACTCGGGAAAAAACAAAGGAAAAGACACTTTAAAAGTACATCGCTTTTTTTGTATTCATCACCATCATGCAGAATTCATTAATTCTTTGGAGTCGCTGAGTATCATCTTATCAGTCTTATCTTTTTCCTTGGCTCCATTCCGTCTGGTTTCGGGTTCTTTTCTTTTGATAAGATTTTCCAGGAATGAGAAGACCCTCCCCATCGTTCCCAAACTGACCACCCAAACTACAGACATTCTACAGCATTACATTACAGAACCCAGGCAAAGCTTTTCTAACATTAAGGAACATGAAAAAAACCAACATCACAATCCATTCATAACAATGACGTAACATGCGAAAAGCCAACATCACAATACCATTTATAACAGAGGGATCCGCCGGAGGCACCCGCGGTGCTGCGGTCTGGCCGCGGAGTGATCCGCCGGAGGGACTATTTGTGATGCGGTCCTGCCCGCGGAGGAATCAGCGCTGATGCGGCCCCGCCCGCCCAGCTGCTGTCGCTCCCTTTGCCCGCTCTCCCCTCTGCTCCCAGCGCTTCTCCTTGAAAGGGGACAGCTTTTCCTGGGGCTCTTTTCCTGCCGGGCTCCTAAAGGAGCAGGGGCAGCTTTGCTTGCAGCGGCACAGATTAAACAGAGCAGGCCCGGAACAATTCCTGCCTAGCAGGGTTTGTATCACATTCCTAAGCCAGCACGAGAGCAGCAAGTGAGGGAGCGGCAGATGAAGGAGGCTGCGGCTCTGGCCAGGCTGCGGAGGGCTTCATCTGTAAAATAAGAACATGGAGAGACAAAGTAACCAGAAAGGGCAGGGAAAAAAAGAAAAAGCCAAGATAAACGAAACTTTTTTAAAAAAATAATCCGGATACAGAGGGACTTCTGGCTGGAGAACTTGCTGGGGAGCAATCCTGCCCCTCTGTGAGGCAATGCCAGGGCAACTCCAGCTGAAACCTGCACACAAACACCACAAAGATTTCGGATATTTGCAGTAAGCATCCACTTAGCAACTGCTGGTTAATAATTTATTCACTTTCCCATTCAATGGTACATTCAGCCCACAAGACTTAAACACCTTTCTGGCAGTTTTATTTACAGTCTGGAGCGTGTTCTGTAAAACACAGGAGTGCTCACAGACAGACACACACAACATAGGGATTTTCAAACATTTAAACAAGTGCACTTTATTCCAAAGGAAGTCTACACACTACTTTTTCCAAAAAAATATAAAAAATACTCTAGTTACTGTATTTTACCTAAGCCAAGATACTTGAGAATTCTTCCACAAGTGATGCCCCCTTCCCCAAAAAGGGCACTCCGACAAGAAGGAATTCAGGAGACTGCATCACCAAATAAAATCCTAATGGCAACTGCTTCAATGCACCAGAAGAACAAAGAATTCCCACTCTGCATCCAGCAATCCCTGCTCTGCAGCCTGTTTGGATCTGCTTTTGTAGGGCTTGTGGGGCTTTTGCACTCACTTCCTTCTCCAGGGCAGTTCCCACAAAGAAAGAATGAATTTCTGCACACTGTCACTCGGCAATCCTGCATTTCACACACCCCTTGGGAAACACATCCAAAGGGAAACACTTTCCTTTGAGCCCTTTATTTCAAGGAGTCTCTTTTTTACTGAGCATCCAGTGAGAAGTAAACAAAAGAACACGGGCCTGCTACCCTATGGTTCCTAATCCTTACAGTCTTTTAAGCAAAATTCCACCTCAGCATCAGTGGTTTAGTGTGGTGGATCTTAAAGATGCCTTTTGGGCTTGCCCACTGGCAGAGGAAAGCCGGAATATTTTCGCCTTTGAATTGGAAGATCCAAACACGGGGAAAAAGAACCAATTAAGATGGACTAAACTACCACAGGGGTATTGTGAGGCCCCAAATTTATTTGGGCAAGCCTTGGGAGAAATACTACAAAACTTCCCCACTCCCCCAGGATTACAAATTATCCAATATGTGGATGATCTTCTAATATCAGGAGAAGTTGAAATTAAAGTTAAAGAAGCTACTATAAAACTTCTAAATTTTCTTGGGGAAAATGGACTAAGGGCATCAAAAAGGAAATTACAGTTTGTGGAATCAGAAGTAAAATATCTCGGCCACCTGATAAGCAAAGGTAGCCGAAAACTAAGTCCTGAAAGAATTACAGGGATTTTATCCCTCCCTCCTCCCTCTTCAAAGAAAGAGATTAGGAAACTGCTGGGGCTACTGGGATATTGCAGACTATGGATTAAAGGATATACACAAGCAGTAAAATTTTTATATGAAAAATTAACAGTAGGAGACAATATACAATGGACCAAAAACTGAAGTTGAAACTGGCCTCAGTACCATCCCTGAGCTTACCCTCACTAGAAAAGCCCTTTTATTTATATGTGAATGCAGAGAATGGAGTAGCTCATGGTGTTTTAGTCCAGGAATGGGGAGGGGTGAGAAGACCAATAGCTTATTTATCCAAGTTATTGGACCCAGTAAGCCGTAGCTGGCCAGTATGCATTCGAGCCATAGCAGCTACTGCTATTTTGGTAGAGGAGAGCCGTAAGCTCACCTTTGGAAGTAAACTGATTGTATACACACCCCATGCGGTCCGAAATGTCCTAAATCAAAGAGCTGAAAAATGGTTAACAGACTCCAGGATATTAAAATATGAAGCAATTCTGATTGACAGTAATGATTTAACCATAGAAATGAGCAAAAGCCTTAATCCGGCCCAATTCCTGTATGGGGAACCAAAAGATGACCTGGCACATGATTGCTTGGAAATTATTCAATACCAAACAAAAGTTCGGGAGGATCTAGCAGAACAAGCCCTCTTGGGAGGGGAAAGAATATATGTTGATGGTTCATCCAGATGCTTGCAAGGAAAAAGAATGTCAGGATATGCCTTAGTCGATGGGATAAATATGCAGACCATCGAAAAAGGAAAGCTACCTTCAAATTGGTCGGCGCAATCTTGTGAATTATACGCTCTAAAGAGAGCACTGGAGCATTTAGCACACAAAAAGGGGACCATCTATACTGATTCAAAGTATGCCTTTGGGGTAATACATACCTTTGGAAAGATCTGGGAAGAAAGGAGTTTACTAAATTCAAAAGGGAAGGAACTGATACATGAAGGCCTTGTTTCAGAAGTTTTGGAGGCATTAGAACTGCCTGAAGAAATAGCCGTAGTGCATATCAAAGGACACCAAAAAGGGATGACCCCAGAAATAAGAGAGAATAATCTGGCAGATCGAGAAGCCAAAGATGCAGCAGAAAATGGGACTAAATGAATTACGTTAATCTTGACCCCAGAGAGGGAAGAATTGGAAATCCCTAAATTTAGTGAAGAAGAAGAAAAGGAATTACCTAAGATAGGGGGAGAACAAGATCAGTCTGGAAAATGGAAACTCCCTGATGGGAGACAGTTACTTAATAAGCCACTCACTAGGAGAATATTAGAAGATATGCATCAAAAAACTCATTGGGGTACTCAAGCTTTGTGTGATCATTTTTTAAGAAATTATGGGTGTATTGGAATCTTTGGGGTAGCAAAACAAGTAACTGAGAACTGTATAACTTGCCAAAAAGTAAATAGGAAAATAATGAGAAAAACAACAGTAGGAGGCTGTGAGTTAGCTCTGCGACCATTCCAAAGTATCCAAGCAGATTTTACTGAATTTCCCCAAGTACAGAGATGGAAGTTCCTATTGGTAATAGTGGACCATTTAACGCATTGGGTAGAAGCAGTTCCTGCCACTAGAGCTACAGCTAATGTAGTATGCAAAACCCTTCTGGAACAAATTATTCCCAGATATGGAATGGTTAATAAAATAGACCCAGATAGAGGAACACATTTTACATCCAAAGTCTTACAACAAATAAGTCAAGCCTTAGGAATAAAATGGGAATTACATACCCCCTGGCACCCTCAAAGTTCAGGCCGGGTAGAAAGAATGAACCAGACTTTAAAAAGAACTTTGACAAAATTAATGATTGAAACTCAAATGTTGTGGATAAAGTGCTTACCTTTGGCTCTGTTGAGAGTCCGAACGCAGCCCAGGTCAGACCTGGGAGTATCACCTTATGAGATGATGTTCGGATTACCCTTCCTTACCACTCAACATGAAATAGCCACTTATGAAGTGGGAGAAGCAAGTGTCAGAAAATATGTCACCACAATTGCCAGAACACTTGAAAATTTGTGGATGAAAGGAATGATCCCTCAAACCACAACCTTGGAGTTCAAAATTTATACTATCCATCCAGGGGAATGGGTACAAACAAAAACATGGAAAGAACAATCTTCGACTCCACAATGGGAGGGTCCTTTTCAGGCACTGCTAACAACTGAGGCCGCAATCCGGACCAAGGAACGAGGGTGGATCCACACCAGCAGAGTCAAAGGACCTGTAAAAGAACCTGAAGAATGGACTGTAATATCCAAACCAGGTGATACCAAATTGACTCTTAAACGGAGACCAGGTGGCAATGAACTGGAACAATCTAAATAATCCAAAGGATGGGCAAAGAATCACACCTAACTGAGAAGTAAAGCCAAGTGCCCCCTAGACAAATTCTAAGACATCTTGGGGAGGAATATTCCCACTTCAAACGGGAGGGTTGGGGACTGTATCAAACAGGGGATTCTCATGTTCTGACTCCAGCCTGTGACTTGTATTTAGAAGGGGGAGAATCACAACTTCCATCAGTGCCACATCATATACCCTGTTTGAATCATTCTAACATGGGGCATGCCAGTTAGGTCAAATATAAGTGTTTAATCTGTGGGAAAATTGGCATTTCACACCATTGATGTTCTAGTTGTAAGGAGTGTCAAGCACAGAATTGACCCTCTATCCAGGCAGAATTACAAGTAACAGAAGTAATAACTTTGCTCTGCAGATGGGAATTACTAGTGCCTGTTGAATGGGAAATACCTGAGATACAGTGGGATACTACAGTTAAGAAGTGCCAGAAGCTACAAAAAGGGAAGTGACAAGGAAATAGAGGGCAAGACCGGGTTGGCCACTGTACTTGCCACCGAGAAGATCCAATACACCTGCTATGGGTTGCAACCTCATAGGCAAGAGAGGTGGGAGTATAAGCCATGCCGGACCTCTGTTATTCCTTCTTTTGTCACTTATCCTGGTCCCTTTCGGGACACCGGCAAGACTGTGTTACAAATGCTACCGAAAGCTTTACATGGAAAGACACCGGGGCTTCTTTCTTATTACTCATACCCATATCAACAGTCACTGTTATGACTCGTCCAAATTAGGTATTTGCATGCATAAAGGGGAAAAAGATTGGATTACAGAAAATTTGGGAACAAGTGGAAACAGACTAGGAAGTAATTGTCCAAAAGGAGAAAAATGGATTTGCTCCACAGCTGCCACCAGGGGAACAGTCCAAGATTTGGTAAAAGAACAAGTAGTAAGTAAAAATACAAAGCCAGCACAGCAACCTCGCCCTATACTCACCTCACGTCAAGACCTATATGCAAAGCTTAAACAACAATTAAAAGAGGAAAAAGATACCCCAACGTTGGGAAAGAACCTGTTTGTGGAATTGGGGGAGAGGTTAGGTAAGGAACTTAACATAACCAACTGTTGGGTCTGTGGAGGGCCTTTAATGACAGAAGAATGGCCATGGAAAGGTAGCAGCATAGGCCCAGTAGAACTCCTTAAATGGAACCGGACAAATATAAGAGGGGGGAACCAACCTGAGGGGTGGATTTTAAGTTCAACAGTGATAGGGGAAGAATGCCTCTGGTGAACTGGGAAAAATTTTCTTAATGAAGTAGGAAACACTCCCTGTAAAAGGTATAAAGTAAGTAATAAAACTTCGATGTGGTGGGTCCCAGAAAAACCAACTTGGTATTGGGCTCAGAAAAAAACAAAGGACTGTGTATATGATAATGAAATTGGACTCTTTCAATATAACGACACAGGGAAAAATCCCTATTTTGAAATCCCAGAAATATCCAAATTTTGGGAAAATATAAATCAACAAGAAGACAATTATTGGAAAGCACTGGATGGCTTATTTTGGATATGTGGGAGAAGGGCATACCCGAGACTCCCTTCACATTGGAAAGGGAGTTGTACCCTAGGAATCATTCAACCAGGGTTTTTCCTTTTGCCACAACCAGAGGGAGATAAATTAGGAATACCTGTCTATGAAGACTTCAAAAGAAATAAAAGAGATTTGATTGGAGGATTTCAAAAATGGAAAGATGAGGAATGGCCCCCTGAACGAATATTAGAAACATATGGGCCAGCTACCTGGGCACAAGATGGAAGTTGGGGATATTGAACCCCAATTTACATACTAAATTGTATCATCAGACTCCAAGCTCTTGTAGAGATCATAACCAATGAAACAGCTGGGGCTATGGAATTAAGAGTCAGTCAGCAACGCCAAACCAAAGCTGCAATATATCAAAATAAGCTGGCTTTAGACTATTTATTGGCTGAAGAAGGGGGTGTATGTGAGAAGTTTAATACATCAGATTGTTGTTTAAAAATCTATGACAATGGAGATGCCATTCTAGATATCGCCAACAATATCAGAAAAATAGCCCATGTACCAGTCCAAAAGTGAGAATCAATAATGACTGCTAACTGGTAAGATGGTGTATTAGAGAAAGAATGGTAGAAGAAGCTAGGTTTCTTCCTCTTATGTGCTACAGCTGGTCTAATATTTCTCCCTTGCTTGATCCCCTGCTTTATTCAGCTAATCACCAGCGTAGTTCAAGGCATGCAAGTTGTGGCAATGCCTACTGACCCAAAGTTGGCTATGTCTGGAACAGCACAAAAAATTATGGTATTAAAAAGACAAAGTGATATAAAAGACCCTCTCGAAGAAGCCAAATTGATCTATGAAAAGAATGAACGGGCATTAGAAGCCAAGAAAAAAAGAATTATTGCTCAAGCCAAATGATTTATGAAATAGAAAAAGGGGGGATTGTTATAAACATATCTCGTAATATTGGCTTCTCGCAAGTATTAAGGTAGAGATTATATAATGTTAGAAATGCTTTTGCTGTGTGGATGTAGTTTTCTTTCTTTTTAGCAAGAATATTAGCAAGTGTGAGCAAGTAAGATAACCTCCAAGCGAGCAGAGGATGAGGCCCGAGAAGCTGCAAATCAAATCAACACTTTGTCCAGAGAACAAAGGGGCCCAAAGGCTACTCCACCCGGAGAATGGGGGCCCAGGGAGGCCCAGAGCCGCTATCACCGCTCTGCCCAGGGGGGCAAAGAGGCCCAAAGCTGCAATCGACCCTGACTGTCTGGGGAATTAAGAGGCCCACACTACTATCAACTCCCACCTGGTGAAGCCAAGCCCAAGAATCAAAAGAAATAAAACCGCAAGGCAGAAGAATACGCGTGCTCTAAAAAGGCGGAACCAAGGAGGGGCCATGCAGAACAGCTCTTGGAAAAGTTTGAATATGCATAAAGAACAGACAGTAAAAATGGTATAAAAAAGGACTCACCTCGAGCATCAGGTGTGCTCTTGGCAGAGCGCCAAGGCACCCGGGTGTTACCTCTTTGCTTTATTTTATGTGTCTCTTATTGTCTTTATATTAAACTTTTTAAATTCTCACAGGAGAGTGAACCTCGTTTTTCACACTACTTTCACTCTGTTGCGGCAATACAGAGTCAGAACAGGAGTTAGTCCTTTCTTCCTCTGACTGGAGTATACTTGATGCCTGTTGAAAGAGTACAAGAATAGGATAAAGTCAAAGTAATGTTTTGTCTCAGCTTCCTGTGAGTTGAACTCATGTTATTGCCTCTGATACTACTTGCTGGGTTTCTTTTCAGTTAATTAGTCTAATTGTTGCTTTAGCACATTTTGATTTTGGCATTCAAAATATTTTGAGGGAATGTTTAAACTTGTTGTATAACATTCCATTAAAATAAAAAGCCCGAAAAAGAAACCAACCCCCATGCTGTTTCTTGGTGCATTTTTTCACACTTTCTCCCCTTCTTATATGATTAAATTATGATCCTATCACTCACATCTTTTATTTTGCCCATTAATTTGTGTTCTTTACTATCTCTTTCTACCAACATTTTGTTTGTCATACATTCTCTTTTCAATCTCACATTGTTTGCTTTGACATGGAGTGACTGGAATGATGTGCAGTATTAGAGTTGTCTTACTAATTTTGTATCCTTATGCATTGTTTTCTTCTGTTTCATAATGATTCCTAATGCTCTATTTGCATTTTTAACCACTGCTTAGCATTGACTGAAGTTCTGAGTACTCTCCAGAATGACTCGGCTTTTCTGAGAAAGGATAGACGGTTTAGCATCTGCCATTATGTACCTAATGTGGTGTTTTCCCCCTGTGATTTAACAGCATTTAATTTCACAGGCTGTTTACTATATACCCAGGAGAGATCCTTGCACAACTTTCTGTAGTAGGCTTTCACAAACCAGAGTATTTGTATCACTGGCTGTGGAAAATTGCCAGGCTTGCTGTGGAGAATTGTTGAGGCTGGTTGAGCCAATGTGAGATGAGGCACTTGCTTGTCTTGCACCTGGCTAGAGCAAGGCTTAATGACTCAATATGTGGGGTGAAGCACAGGCCCCACAGCCCACATGTTGTCTCAGTGAAGCACAGAAGAGCACTGACACCTCTGTACAGGGGTGTTGATTCTGGGATGGGAATCCCCCTTACCCAGGTGTAACAGGCCTTGATAGAAGTATGAATATGGTTGTTTGAGGAGACAATGATATATGGTTTTAACATGCTGGTGGGAGTAGACTAGCAGGCAGAGGTCAGACAGCCTTTCCTGCTGCTTTGACTTTTTGCGGGGTGGAAGCAATGCTGAAGTGTCAAGGTTCTATTCTGCCTTTGATTCATCTGTAAGTCCTATAGGTCAGCTTGACCAAAGGTAAGCAAATCCCTCATTATCCTTCCTTTATGTGTGAAAAAATATACCCATCAATATCAAAATGAGAAAGGGGCTGCCCCCCCCCCACCTATGACAGCAACAACATTTGACCAATTATATTTGACTATAGTCCCACCCCCATTTACCCAAAAATATAACACTGACATTTGGAATCCTCCATGTAGAGGATGACAATATGACCCCAGTTCACAGACAAGCTGATGGGCTTGCTCCTCTGTCCTCCCCAAAACAGGTAGGTGTTTTTTGGTAAGATTTGTGATTCTGACTGTGTCAGAGCATATCCCGGTGAAACCAAGCTAATTAACAGTGAAGTTAAGCTTAATGAAAAGCTGAATTTGTTACTTTAGCTTGAATTGTTAATTTAGTTTAATTAATCGCTAGCTAGCCTTGATATATTTATCACTAATACAGTAAGTGCATTTATCAATGGCTATTCCAAATCCTTTTTTTTCTTGCTTCAATAGACCAGACCAGTAATGAATCTATGATTGTGAAAGTTCTTATTGAACATGACTAGACTAATAGGGCCAAATTGCTTACAATCAGAAATTCAGCCTAGCCGCACCCAGCCCCTCTGATCTCTAAGGACTAGGTGAAATGCAAGGGGGATTATTTTCTCCCAAATTTCATACTCTAATGCAGCACTGGCTCTTCTCCTTATTATTTCTTGCCATTTTAAGGTTTTTTCTGAGTTTCTGCAGTAGGTGACCACTTCGTTCAGAAGCAGAAGTTGGATATGCTGTTTCATGTTTCATAGTGGCCTCGCCCTACACCATTTTAAGAACCAGGATCCCATATATTTTACCAATGGTTACTTTTTCCTCTACTTGTTAAAGAAGAGCTCTGTGTGGGAAACTTTAAGTACTGTATTGAACTGTCTTCCAGATTTCTACTCTCTTATGAGTGACATAAGAGACTATCCTTTCCCTAGTGCTCTCCTTTTACAAGTTGCTTTCCAAACCTTCTACATGAGATGCTGTTCATATTTTGACACTATTGCTTAGCCAGGACAGTGTTCTCTCATTGCTTCCATGGACTGTGCTGTTTCATGTCTAGTCAGACTATAGGTAATCTCTTGCTATTTTTAGTTCCAAGTACAGCAAGAATATGGTAATTATCACTACTGTAAAATAAATAAAACTAATCACTGTATTGGCCCCCTCCCCCTTCATGTCATTTATATTATTTTAGTCACTGAAGTACGTTGAATAATCTCTTCATTCTACATTAAAAATTTGTAGGTTTGTGTTTTCTAGTTTGATTCAGTACAGTAACTATCAGGTTAATTTCTTTTAGACATGTGATGGTTAGTATTTTAAAGACTTGGGGAGATCTGGGACTTAGAGGCAGGGAGCGAAGTGACAAGCTAAGGAAGGTAAAGTAGCTCTCTAAGGAATGGCTGCTGTTTGTTCAGAACATCACTGAATATCAATATCTGTTTCATCAATAACTTGTTGAACCTGTATACACAAGTGTTAGATGGATTTTGCAATAATTTAGGCAAATGTTGCCTATATTTTTCAGCTATGTAGGAGCAACTCCTTATATCTATATTTATGGGCCTGGTTTGCTTGGCTGTTCCAGAGCAAACCTGTTTATATTCTCTAGTGCATAAAATGTTTTCTTAAACAGACTAAATAATCTTGACTTATTTTTGTGCAAAGTACCACAAATTTGTTGTTACATGGGCTAAGTATTGTATTTTCAGGCCTGAACCCCTACTTATTGATTATATTAAACTCTTTTTGCTACAAAATTTAATTTTCCTTGATTAAAGGCTTCTGAATATGAACCCAGACCTCTGATTGCTGCGTGTTACTTTTATGAAAATAAGAAGGCAGGGAAAGCACAGGAGAAAATAAAGCCTTTAAGTTTGTATATAGTATTTTAATTTTTAATATGCTGGAAATCCCTTCTATTCATAGGGCTTGGATTTATGAAACTATTTCAAAAAAGGAATCAATTATATTTTACCACTAGGTGTCCATCTATGGTTAGATTGAAGCTAGAATTTTTTGCATGGTTAAAGGAACAGAAATTGAAAAAATACATTTTTAGGTTGGCTCTGGTTTAGCTACGAGTGTGTGTGTTGAAGTTGCTTGAGTTAATTTTGGTTTTGAAGTTTTCTTGACTCTGTCACAGAGATTTAGATTTGGTTTTTGCAGTCAAACATCCAGTCTGGTCCGAAATTTTGGGTCCCCCTACCCCCAAGCACTAGAGAAATAGTGGTATGAAATATAAAATCATGTTACTATAGATTTTGTAGATTTTTTTTTTAGTAAGTAACACAGTTTCAGCAGAGATTATTGCAGTCCTCTAAAATTCTTAGTTTCTTGCAAAAAGTAATAAAATTTTCTAAATGCAAAGTGTTCCTCCTCACACTTTTAAAACACTGGTTCTCAGCTTTTTAGGCTGTACTTAGTGGCATCTGTTTAGAAACAACAGTCATAGTGACAGGGACTGTAATCCTTACTATGGAAAGAGGTAAGAAAAGAGAGAAATATATCTTGATAACTATATATCAAAATATTTAGCATAGCCCTAGTTAATTTTCTCAGTTTCAAGGACAGAAAAGTTATATAATAGATGCTCAAGTGTGTCTCTGTCACCTGTTGAAAAACATTTTTGTAAAGAAAGCCTTATTCTCTATAGGATACCAAATTTGTTACCAGAAGCAACCCCTAAAGGGCTAGTATTGGCTGATTTTTAATTTCCTTTTGAAGAAAAATTAAAATTCAGACTCTATGGATTGGGTGAGAAGGGCCTTTTTTTAAAGTGTTCCTTTGGTGCTATTTATTTTCTCATTTCTGATGAAGGCATTTTAATTAGCATGAATGATGTTATTTGCAAGAAACTTGAATTTAATCAACCAAGTCCTTTACTGAAACAGCCTGTTATGCTGTCAAATCTGTACTGCCAGGTAATAAAACATTTAAAACTCTAGACACATTCCTCGTTGTGATGGGTTGGCTTCAGCTGGCAGCCAAGCTCTCACACTTCTACCTCCACATCAGGGCAGGGCTGGGGGAGGAACAGAGAAAACAGAAGAGCAGGAGTGAGAAGACTCATGAATCAAAATAAAGTCAAGGAAATCATTCACCACTCACTGTTTACAAACAGACTCCAGCTGGGGAATTTAAATTAATTTATTGTCCATTAACATAAACATTTAGTTAGTGATTTGGGCACTGGGAAACAAAGATAACAAGCATTTCAACACTTTGTGAAAACACTTCTTTTCCCCCGTTTCCAGGCTTCACTTCAGACACCTCTCCTCCCCTCTTGTTACTGGTACAAGTTAAGAGAGGGTGATGTATGATGCAGGAGTTAGGGGTCAGTATGTAGCAGTTTCTCTTTGCTGCTCCTTGTTTCTCTATTCTTCTGCTGCATTTACTTGTGTGCTTTGCTCAGGTGTGGGTTCTCCACTGATTATAGTCCCTTTGGGGTTGTACCTCCTCCAGCATGGAGTGCCTCCTACTGTGACCCTGTTGCTCTTTTGATACCATACGCTGGTCCTCTCAGTCTTCGTTTTTTTGCCCTTTCTTGCCCTTATTTTCAGAGACGTTTGACAAACTTTGGCTGGCTCAGCTTTAGGCTGTGGTGGGTCCATTGCTGGGTCAGCTGTGTTTGACACAGAGCAGCCCCAAACCTCTTTTCACTGAGGCCACTTCTGCAGCCCCACCACCACTACCACAACCCTGTTCTTCATACCCAGTGTACTCATAAAGGGATCAGCTTGAAGAGAAATAAGAGATCATTACAAATAAGGATTTTTCCTCCTCAGGTTTGTTAACAGGCAGCTCAGTAAAATTAAGGCAGTCAGTTGGACTGGATTAGTTACTGCTTGATATTACATATGTAAGGCACAACTGAAAACCTGTTGGAGGGTAACAAGACCCATATAGAGGATACATGGATTTCAAGTTCCCTTTCTAGGGTTACCCTCTTCTGTTTGCAGAGGGTGTACCCTGAAGTGCAGTTTATGAGCTGAACTAAAGCCACAGCTGCAGAAGGAAACAATCCCTGCTGCCTCAGCTGATATTGCTGAAGCTGGCAGGGAAGACCTTTGTTGAAGACCCTTGTTGGTGATCAAGGGGACATAGGTCAGAAACCGCTGATACCTCCTGTGGGTTGTCCTTCATGTACAGCTGGTATGTTCTTGTGGCTGCTGTTCTCATGAAGGTTTGGGTATTAGGAGTGTTGCCTTCTCCTGTTGGAAGGAGGTTCGTGTAAGAATGTATTTTTGCAATTTTCCAGCAAAACTAAGGTTCCAAACTTGATGTATATCAGCTGCACTGTGCCAAGTACTGTGTGAAAGCAATTCTAGATAGTGAGATCAGTGAGAAGGTAAAACTGCTTTGTGCATTTTGTCTTTTAGAAGGTAATGTACACAGGGCAACTGTTCATTGAGTTTGCACTTGACCTTCCCAAACAGGAATTTTGATTGCATATTGCACTCTTAATTGAGACTGTACCTTTCAGGTGCTTGATTGGTCGCTCTTGACTACCTTTTTCATGCCCTCCCCCACCCCCCCCCAAATCTCACATTTTACTCAGGTTCTGATTGCTCTCTCTGATTTGTTAGCAAGTTTAGCACTTCTAATAAATATAGATCTAAATGGGTTAAATTTCAACTTTTGTCTAAGTATGGAAATGGAATGGGGAAAGTTTGAAGAACATTCACATCAGTTGGACTTGATTAAAAAGGTCAGCTCAGTGGACTGTGGGGAGGCTGAGTTTTTTGGCAAATCCTTGGGATCGCAGTAATGGTTTCTGTGGATTATAACTAAGATGGTTTGATACAGGACTGGGTAGTTTATCCTCCTGCCAATACCACTAATAAAATTGGTCTGTAAACATTCTGATTATTTTGCTTGATGTGCTTACTCTAATTAAAAACTAAAATATTGTTTTAATTAAAGTAACGCTTCTCCATTAAAGTACATTCTTGCAGGATTTCATCAAATAACCACATTCTTTATAACTGTCTTCCAGGGTGAGCAAGATATTGGATGCTTGAAGAACCTTTTCCTTCACGAATGAACTTCATTACTGTACTAATGACATCTGACTGAATTTTGGAGATAGCTTTGTGGTAAAAATATTTTCATGTCCTTAAGCTATAAAATCTAGGTGAAAAGAACAAATGTTTATGAAGGAATGTGGAAATGTATATGAAAGGATGAGGAAAAACTGCTCAGAAGAATTGTAATGGGAGGATGGAGTGCAATTGCTCCAAGAGTGTTTAGACCCACCTTGGTAACTGTCACTTTTCTGAGAAAGTTTTTCCTCATGAATTGACACAGAGAACTAATCTGATAGCATTTGAAGTAGATACCAAGTGTTCAGCTTTCCCTATCTTTCCCTGTGTGCATAAATACACTTGTGCTCAGCCAAGCCAGTTTTTACTACAGATTTTTTCCATTTTTAAGTCAAATGACATGATTTCATCAATCATCAAATTACATGATTTGTTTTTGTTTTTGAAGGAGGCCAGACACATTATTGTAAGCAGTAAGTAGGCAGGCAGCAGACAGATTCCCCGATGAGTGCTAAAATAATGTCATTTATATTGCATAGGAATGCAGCAGGAAAAAAAGATGACATTGAAGTCCTGAGCACACCAATGTGTATGTAATGGTGGACCTCATTCAGTTATTGCAGATCCTAAACTTTTACTTTACCCTTGAAAATTTCACTAGGATTAAGTTGTTCATGGGCATAAGTGTTTGTACAGCTGGAACAAGAGAAATTATAGGTACACTACATTTGAATCCCTTAACCTAACCATAACTCTCCAGCTATTAATAAAAAAAAACCATGCAAAAAAAATCTAGTCCGTTTTTCAAATGAAAAACCAACTATTATTTTTTTCTCCTGCAAGTAACCAGAGTCTCCCTTTAGTCCTGTGGGATGGGACCATTATGCAGTATTTAACAGTGTGATAAAATAACACTGAATAAAGTCTAGTATGTAGTAGGTTTTGTAATCTGCATTGTTACAGCATGTCTGCTCTGAGCTAAATGGCCAAGTACAATCAGAAGGAATTAAGAACAGAAGACCATGACCTGGAAATGTCACTTCTGATCTGGCTGTCATATCCTACAACCTTTCCACATGGTAGTGGCTTTGCATGTGACGGTCTCATTTTCATTATGTTTTTACTTATACATTGAATGTTTTAAAGTTAAAAGGAAATAAGGCATTTGATTTTCAAAGAAATTGTGTCTGCCTCAGACAAGTAAACAGTATGATGATATGAAAATGTCCCTCAGAACTAAGACAATTCCTGTGCTTTGTTTATTTTTAAAGTACTGCAGGCAAGGAAGTTGGCAGTGAACATGGTCTGGAAAACAGAACTTGGACCTCCAACAGTATTGGTGAATGAACATTTCTTTGACTGTTTTGCTGCCTAAAAACAAAGAAGCAGTTTAGAACTGGAACTGGAGCAGCCTGGAAGTTATAACTGTTTTGGGCAAAAATCCCCAGTGTTTCTTGCAGGAAATAGTTTTTCTGCTGTGTTTTACAAGTGACATGTGCATATGCTTTTTTTAAAGCGGATCCTGTTGTTAGAGCTGAACTTCAGGCTCTCTGCAACAATCTTTAACTTGAGTTCTAAGAGGAATCCTTGTGTTCTGTATGATGATAAATTTTTCAGATCCTTGGTTTATCAAAATTTTTTCAAATAATTTTTCCACCCTCCCTGGAAGTCTGTGTGAGAGAAGAGTAAAAGGTCACAGCAGAAATGTAGTAATGCTCTAGGATCAGAGAGCTGGGAGCTAAAAGGTGGATTTTTAATGCCTTATGATTTATTTACTATCAATTCATTGCCTCTTTGTGCTTATCTCAAGTCTTAGCAATCCCAATACCCTGCTGCAAAGCTTTCCACAACTTAAGCACCCAATGCTTGAGCCTCCATTTTGCTTGCTGTGAATCTGCCAGCATCTAGCTTCAGTTGATATCCCATCCTTTTGTTTAAGAGCCATTGTCTCCAACTTGTTCATGGCTTTATAAACACCCATCATATCTTTACTTAGCCATCTATTTTTTTCCACTAGTCTGGGTAGTCACTTTATACTTAGATGTCTTTCCATACCTTTTATTTATCTTCTTTAGCCTGCTTTGTACTTGGATGAATCTGCAGAGTTATTGCTGATTTCTGAAATCACTATTACTTTACTTCAGTGGGGACATGGGAATTTGATCATATGAGGGAAAAAAGTGCAGGAAAAGAAACACATGGGCTTGAAGGATCTGAGTTGTCCAGTCAAATGCAAACATTGCTTCTTCTTTATGTGTCTCATGTGACACCCTGCAATAAAGTTATGCTCAAAATCTTCAAAATAAAACATTATGGCACAAGAACAGAAGTAAAAACCAAAGAAAATTAATGTTTAGGTGAGAGTAATATGTGTTATGAAGCAATAAAGGGAAATCAAGAGAAATAGTAAAGTTGTGCAACTGTGCGTGTTTTATTAACCTGATCTCATCTTTATGTAGCAGTCAAGTGGAAAGTATTCCAGTTTATAATAGATCTCAATAAACCCTCTATTCTTATGAACATAGCAAAGTTCACTTTGCCAGATGTTCTAATTTCCTTTCTTTTGTATGAAAACTGGTGATTGCCAGAGGAGGAAAGCATATTTCCGTAGAAGATGGGTGTGTCTTTGAGGATTTTCTTTATGCGTCGTCTAGTTGAAATCCCAGTAATTGTTGCTAAATATCAAAATTGCCACAGCAAGGTTTGACTTCAGCGATGACCTGTGTCAAAAGCCAGGAGTGTAGAGTTCATGCAGATGCATGAAAAACATGTAAAGTTTATACTATTTCTTTTCAGTGTTAAAGCTTTTGAGGTTTTACTTTTCGCATTTCCTGGTTTGAAATACTCAGACTTTTCAGTATCTGTAGTAGGAAACAAAATTAATCAGTTGGGAGTAGAGCCTATTTAGAGCTCACTGTGTGTTCTTCTAGACAGTGCATGCGTATTCAGATCAAGACCCTGAAGACATGATGAAGATTTAAGCCACTGGAGTAAAAAATTAATGATGCAAGGGTGGCATGCTGGGACAGTGGAATTTTTACCATAAGCCTGAGTTTGATCCCTTTAAAAATAATCACACAAAAAATGTATTGTGCTCAAAAACTACCCTCAGCTACAATGAGGTAAGCCTGCCTATTTCTTTCCCTCCATCTCCCCAGTTTGCTTCCATCTATGAAGTACCTTAATGTTCCCAGCAATGCGAAAATAAAACCAAAACAGGTTCCCAAGAGACCTAGCTTTGCTATTGATAATAAGAAAATAAATTATATAGTAGTTTTCTTTCGACCTGGAGAATTATATTGTGCTCTGAGTTTATTAAGGAATAAAGACTGATCTTGCGTTAAATTCTGAAAAGGTATAGTGATGCAGTGATTGGTTAGACTGGAATGGGTTTAGTCCTCAGTTTTGACTGAGCATTTTTGTTACAGCGGGGATTACTGTAACATGCATATATCAAACCAGGAGTCCTGTGGAAAAGAAATATATATGGATGGATTCTTGGTAGATGTTTCAGAGATGTTTATTTCTCCAGCCGCATGGCCGGAGCTCTGCTGAGGAACTGAGGCAATCACGCGACCCGAGGGTCCTTCCCCAGGCAGGGGAACATAAACCAACCAATGGGGAATGAGGCTGACCAGGGGCAGGGAAACCTCGTGTCTCCCCTCAGGGCCCCTCTCCCAGGTCTACACGGCGGGGGAGGAGACCCCAACACATTTTAATAGTTTTTCTTCATAAGAAAATCTCAACTTTATTAAGACATGGTATTATTTCACTTCTTGCTGGCTTCTGCAATGCAGGTGTAACGCTCCCTGAAAGGATATTCATGTGATGGCTCCAGGCTTCTTAACGTAAGAGACTGTCTGACTTTTTTTTTTTTGCTTGACACAGGTGGCTACCTAAGGCATCAACCTCTTGGCATGATAGCTTGTCTGTGTTAGGAAGGGTAGGAATCAATTTTTCCAGCAGCTGCTGCTGCTCCTCTGACCCCGCTCCTTAGCTTCACTAACCCCTGCCTAGTTTCTTGTTCTTTTATTCTCCACATCCATTCCATCCTTTTATTTAAAACTGGCATCCTTGACATGGGATGCCAACCTGTGTACAAACAGACATAGGTACCCTTGTTGCTTCCAAGGAGGCCGGGGGTAGACAACCCGGTGTGCCACGACCTTCCAATAGAGAGACAGGAGCCTTGTATAGCAGTTCCACAGAGGTAGCCTTCATTGTCCAGCAATCCCTGTGAAGGGGTGGCCAGGGACAAGGCTCCCTGCATCAGGGCCAGGGGGCAGAGGTTATATGGGGTAGGCAGGGGGTGGGGTAGAAACCAACTAGCCAACGGGTATTACCATATAGAAACAAGGCATGCTGGGGGGGGTTCACTTTCTCGACAAGACCCAGAGGAAGGTTGCTTATCTCTGGGGAAGATCGTCTTGCCCTCAGGCCTCTCTTCTCCAAGGGAGAGCAGAGGGCTCTTGTGTCAAGGGTTCCCAGCCCTCTACATGCCCTGTAACAAGCAGCATTTTGTATTAGCTTTATTTGGCAGGATAAATGAATCTGGTGTTACCAACTAATGGGGCTAGATCGTCCCACAGCAATGCCAGCTAGCCAGTTTTCTACATGTAGATACTTGTATTCCTCAGTGTTGTCTGTTTTCTTTGACAGCATGTGTTCGCTTCTGGAACTACCATGGAGCCATGAGATGTCACTGCAGGGTTGTAAACTGAGCCAAAGATATTTGTAAGAAGTTTAAAAAGTCAGGTTTTTAAAATGTGTTTTTATGAAGAATTCTCACCTTCCTAGGGTGTGAGGATTTTTTATCTGTACAGGGTTAAATACACTACCTGTGTACTGTCATCATGCGAATGTGCTACAGGATCAGGATGATCCAGAAACTTTTTCAGGTATTCTGAAAGTAGGTTTAGTCTGACTGTTGGATCAGGCAAACATTCAGCAGTGTCCATCTCATACTCTGACCAATGGGATCCCTAACCCCCAAATTCAGGAGAGACTAGCAAAACATTACAGTATTTGATGCCTGAAATCAGTTTTTCAATAAAAGGTACAACAAAATAGAATTAAAGCCACTACATCCCTGAAAGCATCCCAAACAGTGCAATTGCCCCATTAGTTGGTGTGATGCAGTCCATACTGTGTAGAGTGCCTTGTAATTGGAGCAGGGATAGATTTGCAGGAATCGTCACTCATGTTATCTCTGTTCCAGCATTAGCCTTGCTTATGGTGGCATTATTAGCTCATCCTTCTTTTAGCTTTTACACCTTTCTCAGTTACTGTATTCAGAAGGGATGGACTTTCCTACTAAATTTCTCTTTCACTGGAAATAAAGCAAAAGATCTCTCTTGTATCTTGAAGCAGTGTGACCTGCAGAGTCACTCTTGCAATAGCTGGTCATTGCCAGTGCTGGACAGTCTAAAGTTCAATAGCTTTCCCTTTTCCTTCTAAGGGAAGAGGGAGAGGTTGGAATGAAAGAGGTTGGAGATGAAAGCCCCATCTGTACACCAGATCCTTATCTACTCTAACCTGTGCTATTGAAGTTGTTGGTACTTTGCTATTTGTATCCCAAGGGATATGTTGAATAGGAAATAAATTGGAAAAAAAAGCAAAGTTGCTGCCTGTCTTTTCTGAGACAGCTGATTGCTATAAAACAGAACAAAAAGCGTGGGGTTTTTTGAGACTGTATGATACATAGAAGATGTTTCCTGGGGAAACAAAAAAAAAAAGGATGACACAGCTGTAGGTTAAAGTAAATTGAAGATAAAATGAAATACTGAAGAGAAAAAGTCAGGGTGCAGGGAGGGAATCAGGAAAGCCAAGGCTCACCTGGGGCTGAACCTGGCTAGAGAAATAAAAAATAACAAACAGGTTTTCTTCAGGTACTTAGGACAACAAAGGAAAAAACTGTACCCTCCCTGATCGGTGGGAAACGGGGGACCTGTCTGCGACTGACATGTACAAGACTGAGATACTCAACAACAATTTTTTGCTTTGGTCTTCACCAGCAAGTGCTCCAGTCATGTTGCCCAGTTCAGAGTCCAAAGGCAGGGACTGGGAAAATGCCCATTTAATACCCATTTAGAGAAGATCAGGTTCAAGACCACCTAAGGGACCTGAATGTGCACAAGTTCCAGCTTTCCCAGGTGTCCTTGCCTTCTGTCCCTACCTTCCCAGGTGCCCTTGCACAATAGGTGTGAGGCTCTGCAAGTGGAAGCAAACAATTACAAAGACGATGATTCATCTTGCATGGGGGTGTCACTGAGGTTAAGTCGCTCTACTCCCTGCATCAAAAGTGCTTCCATAAAGAAAAGAATATAGGTGAGACTCCCTTCTGAAGGGAACAGAAAACCCAATATCTCTGATATGGGCAAATGAACTTTCAGCATTTTCTTTCCCATTTAATTTTGAAACATCTCAAACATTTCTGCAGCATGAAGAAGCATTTTTCTTACCTACAATGACTCCAGATAAATTTGGTAACATAGTGGTTGCTGTCTCCCTTTCATTGAAGGGAACTTAACTGTCTGTTGAGGCCAGTGTCTCTGGGTGGTGCTTCGACCCACTTCTCAATTTTCAGACAATCCCAGGAGCTCTGCTTGCAGTGTTTGGAAATAATTAGCATGTTTTAAAAAAGGGACTGAACTGCAGTTAAATTATCTGTATGTCAGCATGTTGTGCAGGACGGCATGCAAGATTCAACTTCTTTTTAGCTTTCCTGACATCAGATGACATAAAAGCATTTGTTTAGAAGCCCTTTTACATCTGAACGGAACCTACAACCTTCCACAGCAAAATTAGAATGTAGAAACATAATGGCTCATGCAAGAATTCTAATCAGTAAATAATTAGAGGCATATGGTAGTCTTGAACTGAAACATTGTCCAGGAAATGTTAGTAGTGCTCAGGGAGAAAACATTGATACTATACTTGTTTTCTTTTGTATGGTCCTAGAAAAACAGAGGATTCTTTTTGTAGATGATGCTGTAGAGGCCAAATTCTATGAATATTATTAATTGTATATTATCTCAAAATACATTTTCTACATAGGCTATTCAGTGTGCATGAAGTAGATTTCAGTGTGCTTTGTCAGTATAAAAAAATGTGGTGGAGGAGTTTATGTGCACAATTCTTGCTGGATTGGAACATCAGGGACAAGGCTTTGAAGGAAGAGAATGCAACACTTTCAGCAGTAGTCTGGAGACCCTCAAGTGATATTCTTCCATCTGCCTAGATAGTCCTATGTAATAATGACTAATCATGTATGACAAAACCTCATTTTGGAGCTCATTTCAGTGTTTAAAAGCTTGGTATTATAGTATTAAAAAAAAAAAAAAAACAGAAAAATTTTTTTTTAGAAAATGCAGCACTTGAGAGATGCCAAATGGTATTCAAATTAATTTACCTTAAGGGAAAAATTGAAATTTTTGGCTTATTTTGGTTCAGTATAAAGCTACATTTTAAAGTTTCTTAGCTCCTCACAAAACTGTTTTTCAAGATCTGCTATAGTGGGATACCATTTCTGAGGATTATTGATGAATGCTTGCATATGCATTGACTTACATTTTACCTAGTGCATTGTGACTTTAGTGCATGGTGAGTGTCACAAAATGTGTTGTCTAAGCTACCTGCATAGGCACACAGACACCTGAGAAAGTGTCAGATTTCCACATGTACTTTCCAGAATTTATTCTGGATTCTTCTCACGATGTGGCAATATATAAAACATGCTGTTTAATTTTCATTGGTTTCACAACAACTGCAGTTGTAAACTTGATTGCCACAAAGTTACTCAGCTCTAATTCGCCTGCATACAATCATTTACATAATTCTTCCACACATTCAAATCCAAATACAGTATCATTCAGTCAAACAAATATCCTTCATGTCAATGAATAAGAAAAGAGCCTTTGGATAAACAAAATGTATTCCAAATGATTCAAAGTAAAATATGCACCTAGTAATAATATTAGGATGCTTCAGAAATGTGTATGTCTCTTTGTTTTGTTCATATTACAAAGATGTTTCATTTGACAAGACGAGGCTTGAACTAATTATGGGCGATACTGTAGTCTTGTGCAGATATTCACAAGCAAAAGTCTTGATTCTTCCTAGCCTCATATTTTCCTGACACCAAAAGTGATAGATTCTGGTAAAAATGCATGACTTTCAGCGCTTGAAATGAGAGGATAATTAGGTGGGGTTTTTTAAGCAAGTATGTTAGCAGAAGTTTTACTTCTATTGACTATTGCAAGGTAAGATTTTTCTAACATTAAGTTTTTATAAAGCAAGAATTTGCGTCTTGCCACCACCAGTGAGCTCATATTCTCAGTCTTATCTCAAAGGTATGTCTAGCATATGTTAGTGAATAATTGATGGTTTAAAATTTGTGTCCTCAGTTTTAAATTCCCCACTTTGTGGTAGTTCAACATGACGTGACTTACACTATTTTTATTCTAAACCAAGACTTTTTATAAAATTAATTTGTTCCAGATGAGTTTGAGTACTCCTGTGGACAGGATGATTTCCCACTCAATATTCCTGGAAGTAGGAGAGTCACATCTGCTGGTTTTCTTAAGAACTTTTGGCTTTGAGAAGCTGCTTTCATGAATGAAATGTTTGTGTTTAGTTCACTTAATATCCTTTACTGAATGAGTCAGTGAAGCACATGTGGGTAAGGTTTAGCCTTTATGCTGCTGACATTTGTCTACTTTCCAGTCAAAGGGACTGGCAAGGATATGAAAAATTACTTATATCATCCTCCAGGTTTAGCTGGCCCATTTTACAAGGTCTGTCAAATGGTTTTGGTTTCCTGCTTCAATGCTTTTTATTGATCACTTTTATACTGTTTTCTTCATGTAAACAAACTTGATCTGTGGCACTGCCATGATATTTCTTTGATACTGACATGATGCTACAGCAAAGTAGGTCTGAAGCCAGGACAGATAGGAAAGAGAGAGAGGAACAATAACAAATGCATCTCTAGTTCCGTAAGAACTTTCTGATGTGGGAAAACTGCTCCTCCGTATGAAGGATCTCTTTTGGCTTCCTCTACTCCTTCTTAACAAATCCCTTAGTAAAATACATATATACAGGTTATTGATTACAGTACCAAGTTGTCATATGAGGTCCCCTTCTGCTCTTCTTTTATTGAGGCCAAAGAACAGAGTGTTTAAGAGTTTGAAAGTGAACTAGTTCTGGGTCAAAATGAGTCATTGCTAGGTAAGAACTCATTTAACAAGTAGACTTACTTGTTAGACTCTTCAGTTTCACAGCTCCATTTACCAGGTTCGGTTTTAAAAATTCTTTCCCCCATATGCGATGAAAGGTGAAACGTAACCTTCACCTTGACTTCTTTTTTGAGGAAACTAAACCAGAAGTAAAGTCTAAAGCCATAGTAATGTGCATAGTTATGTTCATGTTTTAATGACAACATGAGATAGTCTAGTTGAATTCATACACATAGAGGAAGATTTAATTAATTTCAACAGAGTATAGCAGTTTAGATTAGGGTGTAATTAGTAAACAGCTAATTACAGAATGTGCAAAGTGAAGAAGTGAAAGCTTTTCAGGCTCTCAGAATAGCTAGCTGTGGTCTTCGGTAGATGTTGTAAGTATTCCAGTTAGATTTAATTTTCAACTAATGAGGTTTTCAGCTGTTTCTTTTATTTTATTCTGTGTTAGAAAATAGCTTTTTGAGGAAAAAACCCCAGACTTTACACTGAAGATTTCCTGAAAGCAAAGTATTGGGAGTTGGTGCAGGCAACAGAGCAGTGTCAGAAAATTTGTTACCTGAGTCCTATGGAATTTTTACTTCTGACACCTGGCAGGCAGCAAGGACAGCTCTGCTTGTCTTGCTACCATGCATTATGGAGTTGCAGGCTGGTCATGCTGAGCTAAGGGAAGGTATGTAAAACAGAGAACGTTTTTTAAAGGATGCTGAGAACTTCAGAAGGAATTGTCCTGATCCTGAGGGAATATACATATGTACTTGATACATTCAACACATTTCACTTCAAGAGAGGCTAAAAGGGTATGGTGACTTCAGATACAGAGATGTCATAAATAGTTGGGCTCTCTGACAGAAGATTGGTTTTTGAGGGATCTTCTGGACTGAAGAGAGAAACTACAATTTTTTTTATTAATTTCATGATAGGTTAAGAACTGTTTGTGGCTGCGAGGATACCAGGGTCCATTTATAATTTTTTTTAAATGTGTACTTATAGCTATTTGTGCTGTATAAGCCATCAGGAAGATAGAAGTGTGAATAGTAATGAATGTTTACTTACAGGATCATAACATGCTAATTATTAAGCTTTACTCAGAAATGGAAAACAGCCAATAAGCTTATAAAAGGTGCACCAAATACTGAAATGGAAAATCATTATGTCTCTTCATTCTTTAAAATGAAGTCAGCAAGTAAACATCCATCCATCCCATTTGCTCACAGGCGGGCAGACACCGATTTTAACAGTAAATGAAACTGATTTTTACTGTCAGTCAGTTTTTCCTTGTAAGACTGGGTGTAGACTCCTCATGGGCTGGTTGTGCGCTTGTATGTACTTAGGGCTGACTGTGGGGGTGTTCCTATCCTGGTGGCCACGCCCTTTCCAGCTGTGTCCGCATGCCGTCTAAACAAAACCACTCCTTAAAACATATTGAACCTCACGTTGATCACACTGACTTCGTAAGTCAGGTAAGTCATCCAGGGCCTCCTTGCTTGAATCAGTGCCTGGCCCTGTGATTACACCTGGAATCACTAGGAAACTCCTTTTTTCTCTGGGAAACCTGCAATGAGTAAAGCAGCAACTTTCTTCCTGAGACATTTCAGTGCTAACAAAAAGATAATGTAATTGTAGGAAAAAATAAGTGCCTGTAGAGAAGAGATAACTAACAAAAATATTCCTTCCTTTGTGTAAAGAGCTGACACCCAGAAAGTATTTTGCATTACTTTTACAGCAACATTTATCTCTCTTTTGGTACTCTGATTCTCAGTGTTTGAATTTCAATACATGGATGTATGAGTAGAGCGGTAAGGTGGGAGGGTGGGGATGGACTTCTTCTGTTTTACTGTTTGATGAAACCATAAAATTCCACAGTTGAAAACCAGGCTTTAACTTTGCTTTAGTGAGAGAAAAGGGGATGGTGGAGGAAAGGAATAACCAACTGCGGCATGTAAGCTGAAGCTTTGTGTCTGCTGTATTCCAGGACATGAGCTTATATCAGAAGGAATGAAATCAGCCTGTAGAAGCTGAAGTAATCTAACTGGGGTTCTTCAGTAGGTAGGAGAAAACTACGTGGTCACATTTATTTGCACTGGTAGAGATGGGATTTTAAGTTGTAACAAGAAAGATTGCGTTCCTTCTGTTAGTATATACCAACACGAGAAGGAAAATATCCCCAAATCAGGTGCGCAGGGAGATCCTGTATGCAAGATGGTTATAAATCATAGGTGAAAAAGAGATGTTGCTTCAAGATCTCTGAGCTTTTGACAGTGTGCTTAAGAAGTATATTATCATTTGAGAATGCATTTTGCTCTGGCAGCAAAAATCTACAGAATTACTTTTTTACCTACCTGAAACACTGAAGCAGCTGAAGATAAGATTGGGACATTAATTGGTTAAAAAAAGAAAAGCAGTGGCAAGTAGTTTTTGTCAAGCATTTAAAGGATTCAGGAGTACTGTTGATCTTTTTCTTCCTTTGAGATGTATATTCATATAGGTGTATCTCTGGGAACAGCCAGCATAAGTAAAAGTGCTGGCAGTAAAATCAGCTTTAAAAGATGTATTATTTTATACTGTTTTCTAAGGACTTCTAATAATTTTCATACTGTTGTCTCCTAAAATAGAATTAAAATGGAAAGATGTCTTAGATTTTTGAGAATTGCTGCTTTAGCATCTTGCATAATTATGCTTATATATATATATTTATATAAACAACTACAGATAGTAAGTACCTTATGCTAAGATCTTGTATATACTATTTTATGTTCAAATAAATTTTAGAATTAAGATATTGCTAGTGTAATGCTCTGTAGCACTGCATGTTTCTGAGTGAGTTTATTTAGGCTTTGGTAGTATCTAAGAGCTGCATGACATGAATTTTCCATTAAATTTCTTCTCATTTTGGGTTAGTAAATAATGAAGAATACACATAGAAGGCCTAAAGTACCTCTGTCTATGCAGCTTGTAGTGCATGATTGGAATTTTGTATGTGAAGGCAAAATAAATAGTACAAGTAGGAAAATTAGTCTGCACATATTTCTAAATTGCAGTGTTTCTGTGTATTTGAAGAAGCTGCCTGATGTCAGTACGGACTAATTAAGGGAAAATCAAAGCAAGTGGTAAATAGGTTCTCATCTACACTCATTGTTTAGGAAGAGTGGGAGAGATTTTTCAGGTCTCGGGTATCTGACCCGATGAGCAGGGAACATTCTTAGGGAATATTCTTGAGTCATGGGGCAGAAAGAAGCTAAAGGAGGCAAACAGAGACCACAGTTGTTAGGAGGCATGGAAATAGTTGCATAGCTAAACAGTCACAGATTATTTTTTATATTGTAACAGTAAGAGCTAGATTTTGGCATGAAATCTGAATATTTACATAATTGAGGAAAGTCTAGCCCCCTGCTAAAACACCAGCTGTATTTTACTCATCTGACTGTGGGCAGCTTGAAAGCTTGCTGCTATTGGCCTTGAGTTTTTCACATACTCAGTCATGGAAATTTCTAGAGTGAAACACTGATTAGAGGCTTTGGAAATACTGGCAGCAATCTACTTATCTGCCTTTGAATATGTACATGTCTAGCTGGGTCTATAGATCTGTGAGCAATTTATTAAAACAAGAGAGTTCAAGATGTTAATGCTGCTCTGGCATAATAACTGTGCTATCAAAGCAGAAACTGTGTAACACT
The DNA here is from genome assembly GCF_017639235.1 of Corvus kubaryi. Classification (NCBI taxonomy): domain Eukaryota; kingdom Metazoa; phylum Chordata; class Aves; order Passeriformes; family Corvidae; genus Corvus; species Corvus kubaryi. Next base: position 16,292,857 of record NW_024581137.1, on the reverse strand, counting down.
GTAATGAAAATTAGTAATCATTATTATTTTTGGGGAGTACCATTAAAATACTTGTCTCTCAGTATAAAGTTTTAGCTTATTAACATCTAAAAAAGAGGCTCATATAATGAGGTATAAGAGTGAAAATAGATAACAAGATTAAGTCTCTGTCAAAGTGATCAAGGGGAACTCTTAAGAGATTCATTAACTCTCAGGAATATATGCAGAAAAATTAATTAAATCCAAGACAAAATTTAATTGTGAAGATGGCATGTAAAATGGTTGCAAAACAGTTTCCTTTATGTTAGTAATGCTTATTAAAGAAAACTGTTATGTGCAGAGGCATGAAGGAGGTTTCCTCAGTGCACCAACTCCAGCATTGCTTTCTGTCCTTGTTGAGGACTACATAACACCTGGAACCTCTTTGGTTGCATAGGGACCTCAGTTGCATCTGGAATTTTTGTGTTACTGCAGTTCTAATAAAAGTGAAAAGTACCTGTGTCTGATAAATGTCTTCAAATATAGAAAATGTGGTGCTTTTTCCCCCCAAAGAACTCTTCGAGAGCTTCAGTGCAGCTTGGTGTGGTGATACTTGGAAATGAAATTTTGCTGTTGCCTGAGGTTAGAACATAGATTCAATCAGATAATTTCTATTCACTGCCTTTTGTTACTCACAAGACCTAGGGTAATATTACATGGTGTTACCCTAAGAACCTGGAACTGAACCCTGTGCTATAATGTTAGACCAGCTGTAGCCTTTCTACTAAGTTGTCTTTGCCGATCCAAGATACAGAATAAACAGTGTAATGAGTTGTTAAAGGCAGCATCAAGGGTACTTGTGTCCTACAATAGAAAGTTATTCAAAACTGCTTTGTTCTCATTTGTTTAGTGTGCTTAAGCTCAATATGCCTTAATTTCATACTTTCTGAGAGATTTTCATTCTCATTATCCACAGCATTGAGTTTTGGCTTTTGGGAAATTTTTATACTTTATTCCATTTTTCTATGACAAGTGTCTTTATTACTGGCCCACTGGCATATTTCATTTGTAAATGAATGCTTGTTCTTATCCATGTGTATCACATATAGATACCACCACTAAACTTTTCTTTTAAATCGATGTGTAGGTGGGAAATTTCAAGGCTAGAAGGGAATCTTAAAAGCATAACTCCCAATAATCTTACACTGTGAATAGCTTGCTTTTAGCTGAATTTTAGATCATGGTAAATATAGCTGTATGAATCAGAATAAAGCATGATTGTGAGAGCAAAGCATTGTATAGTTCCTTTTGGTTATATCCTGTACATCAGTGTCAAACTCTAACAGCTCTGCGTTCAAAGCCTGTATGTTAAAAACTGAGGGAAAAAAATGAATTTAAAGTGCTGGTTTAAATTGCATGCGGCTAGAAAGCCTCCATGTTGTTAATAAAATGCACTTACCCAGTTCCCCCACAATTAAAAACCTCTTTTTTAGGGAATTATTCTCTGTATTTCTTATATATTTGGTTTTGATTTTTTTTCCCTAGGAAGGTTTTCAGCATGGTTGCCTGGAAACCACTTCTTCTTCTCTACATTTTCACCTTCTCTACAGAGGCACAGGAGACTGGTAATACACTAAAGAAATGACGCTTCAAGTTGATAGCAAAATTGGTTTTTTACATTTATACCCAATGTGAGAGAGAGATGAAGAATTGATGACATTTTTTTCTAACTAGGAATTATAATTAGGGATAATACAGTATGTTTTTATGAAACTTATATTTATAACTACAATAGGAGAGTTTTCCTAAAAAAATGCAAAATTTAATGCAGCAGCTCATTAAATTTGGGTTTGTTCATGCATTCTGAGGTTTCATATGTGCAAAAGGAACGTAAAGCTCTTAAAATTGTAAGACTGCCAAAAGCAAGGTAAGTTACAGTATTTAGCAGTTCCATTTTGGTAGTCAGGTCTTTTGGAAGATCTGTTTAAGAAGTGTTCTGCCCAGTTGCAGGCTATTTTCTGCATGACTGTTGATTTGAGAAAATAATAACTGTTCCATCCATGCTCTGCTAGCTTCTGGAATTTGTGGAAACACATATGTTTAATACTTATAACAGAGAAATATGCTTAGTACTCTTTAAGTTGGAACTGATTTTTTTTCCCCTCAGAAAATAAATATTAATTAGTAATCTATGCATGCAGAATGGAGCTCAAAGGGCATGACTAAATTTTCCTTTGCTCTCTTGAGAGCAGGCCAACACATTCCTATGGTTGTGTTTCACATACAGAAATGTTTAATATGCATTTACTACAGATAAGTTCTGAGCAGACTGTGAATGAAAATTGTGTTGTAGATTTCAGCATCTCTCATTTTCCTATGAATGGTGTTGCAGAAAGATGTATCTTCTGATCCTCTGTATGATAAACAGGGGAAAAGAAGGAACTAGTGGGTGATGACAATTTAGCAGGATAGATGGAAGGGATTTTCTGGAACAGGCCAATAGGTCTTGGATTCTGAAAAGCAATTAGGATTTAAAATTGCTTTTCTATTAGATTACACAACTTTTAGGGGAAAAGTTGCAACATATTCCTTCAGTCTGCAGGAAAGCTTCCATGACAGACATAGTTTTCCTGGTAGATGGATCCTGGAGTACAGGGACAAAGAACTTCAACATCATGCACAATGATCAATGGCAAGACAAAATCTCTGGGTTTTGTGATTCAGCACAACAATGTGACATACGCTGAATTCCTGTTGAACACTTGTTATAACAAGAATGACTCCTTACAGAAGATAGAAAAAATTACATTACAAAGAAGGAGGCACCAAAACAGGGCAGAGACTCCAGTTTATACTAGAGAATCACTTAGTAGCAAAAGAGGCTTGTCCAGAGCCTTTTTCAGTGAGTACTCTGCTGACAGGGTACAGGATGTAGCAATGGCTTTGAGGAACAATGGGATCCATGTCTTTGAAGCTGACATAGGGATGACAAAATCCCCTTTGAGAGCTGTTTTTAATAGCTGATGACACAGGGAGAGTTCACAGTGGAAACCTTGATGCACTGAAAATCATCAAAAAGAATGTCAATCGGGTCTGTTAATCCAAACATCTCCCTGGTCAGGGTAAGGAACAAACTTTTTGTTGAGTGTATAATGACAAATATCCACATGGCTTTCTGCAGTCGCTGATAAAAGTACCTGAGCTGGCTGGACTGCAGTGCAATTGTTTTACTAGAGAATACTGCCCATGTTACTCAGTTTGTGACTCACAATTTGTACTTTGCTTCAGTCAAGAGCCACTACAGTCTTTGCTATGGTAAATAGCTTCTGAGGTAAGACAATGCTTCACATCAAGCCTTCATATGCGTAGTTCCTCAGTGTCTGAAAGGAACCACAGCAGATACTCCATCAGGTATCTTAATAAAAAGAGGGAAACAGACAACTCAGTGATATTTTAAAAAGAACCTCCTAGAAACATAACTTTGCCATCTCCAGCTGACCATTCTGCTTCAGTGGGACTGTCAGCACCCACTGTCTGTCAACAAGACTGAAGAGTCACAGAGGCACTGTGCAGAGGGGGGGTGTAAGGAAATCCATCCTTGGATATGTGGGAGGTATTGGCAAGATGTGAACAGCAATTCTGAAGTAATTCTGAAGTGCTACCCAGAAGCTTTTCCTAGATGAGAAACAGAAAGTGCTATCCCTTACTATATCTTTTGGATGCCAACAGTGGCTTGAATGCCACACAGCCTGAGAGGCTGCCAACCCCAAAGAAAATAAACATTCAGTAATGCTTTTAGTTAGCATAGCAACTTTTATCGGATGTCACGTGCTGGTTTTGGGTCTGTTTTTTCTGACTTGATGCTGCATTATCAGTTGCCTTATCATGGGGGAATAGCGACGTACAGAGCATACACAGTTGCTCTTTAACATTGCGCATTCATGCCAGCTATGCATTTAGGTAATACTGTAGATGTGGTTCTTAAGTTGCAAAAAGAAAAATGGAGTGCATGACAAATCAAAAAGCTGATATCTTCTGACTGTGGTGTAAGTGCGTGGCATTGATTGGGGATGGCAGGAAGAGACGGTTCTGGAGCATTTCTTCTCTCTGTGCTTATCCTTATAGGGACTGTGACTGTCCTTTAAAGCTCCTTGTTGTCTTCCTGGTGTTTTCACCATAGAGGTGGTATTTTACATGTGTTGGATACATGCTCTTTGTTCTGCCATAAAACTGATCCAATGCAGTTCTCCAGGGTTCATTCCCTTTGTGATCAGAAACCTTCTGAGAGAAAGGAACACCAGGATGACCACACTGCTTTTTGTAACAACCGCTGAGCCTCTCATGCATCCTAGGCTAGTGAGATCTTGAACACCCCAAAACTGGCTGGTGTTTGCCAGGGTGTTGGGGGCCAAAATGAAGAGCTGAGCCTTTCTTCCCTGAGACAGAAGCAATTCTGTGTGAATTATATCCGCTCAGGTAATTTGCAGGGAGAACAGCTGGGCCTGATTCAGTATGAGCTCTGCACTCCCACCCACTCTTTTTCCCATCAAGAGCTGAGCAGAGTCCCAGATGAAAAAGCATTCCTCGGCTTCTGCAAGCAGGGAGAGAGGGCTGCTGTGGAAGTGGAGTGCACTGCCATGGAGCAGTGTGACCATGGCTGATGCAGTAGCACCTCCTGGTGTTTTATGGCAGGGAACAGGGAGATGTAGTGGAAGATACAGCAGTGACCTTTATATATATACCTACAGGCACACTTGTTTAGAGAGAGAGAAGTCAAGGAAAGCATATTTGTTTTCATCTCAGTGATGCATATATTTATTACTAAGCTCTGCATAAATTTGTCTCATAAAATGAATATCAATTTTCTGCGAAGCCTGTTTTATCTTGTCCTGTCATCTTTTTTTATATATACACTGACCTTCTTTCCTGTAATAAATCTATTATTTCCCTTTACTCCAGTAACCTTCTCTTAAACTGCCAGATTTTTCAATTTAAAAAATTTTATTTCAGGGACAGCATGTTGACAGGAGAAAAAAGTACCCTTACAGCAGTAAGATAGGGCAGTTTAACAATGTGGATGTTTGTAGGACAACAGCTGGTGAGAAAGAGTTTGGCAACACAGAGGTGTTTGCTCCTGCAAATAAATAGAGATTAACAACAGGGTATAGAATACCTACCAGTAAATGTTTTACACATTCTCATGCACAACATAGTAGCACAAAAAGTGAACTATTTACTGCTGTTCTGTTATTATTGCTGGTACACTGAGGACTTGACAGAGAACATTTTAAGAGCTGAACAGTGTGGATGACCAACTGTCAGGGCAAAATTTCTGAGTTCATGCTTACCCTTCACACTGCCTCCAAACTATTAAAAGACCCAGGTCTTAGAAGAATCTCATTGTGAACACATACTTTCTGTATGCTCTACAAGAACACATACTGGAAGAAACATCCATTAGATTTTGTGTTCACATGTGTGTAGACATGCATGCATATAAGGATATATTTAACTGATTGCTTTTTGTGAGCTAAAAAGATAAGTGGCATAGATTTTTGATGTTGCTCTGAGGTCTGAATGTCAGATTTTTTTAGCCATATAATCTCATTCAATGTGACCTTTTACATTCAAAGATTTTCATGCTACTTTCCAGCAGATCATACCCTCTAGGGGGCAGTTTGTACCACAAGTGAAAATATTAAACCATAATGATGGTCCCTCTGAGATGAAATTATTTCTAGAAGTTTTTGACTAAAGAACTGAACACATTTATCTCTTCCGTGAGAGAAGGAAAACTCAGGAAACTTATGTGGAATAATGGGAACAAGCCCAAACTAGCAAACACAGAAAACAATCTTGTGATTGCTAAGTGTTTCAGAGTCAATGAGTGAAAAGAGAATAAAATTAGGTAGAGTGCTGTTTTACAGCTAAAATTGCACGCCTCTGACTTCCTTGCAGAGGTACAATAACGAGTAATAATGCATCTAGGATCACAGAATAAAATTCAAAGTGAGAAATGAATAATCAAGGTAGAGAAGAAACAAACATGTTTAATGAGGGCGAGATGATTGGGGAGGGAGAAGGAATTAACCACATCACACTATTTGTTATTATTACAAGGAGCGATGCAAGCACTTCCATCACTGAGGTAGCCATCACCTTACAACAGCTGTTTTTCACAATGGTTATGACATTTCATGTAGGCAGTGCTGCCTCTTTCTCATGTTTGTTTCTTTGGCCTGTTGTTCTGCATTTATATGTATCACCTGGTCTTGTGACAAAGTGACAAAGTCAGTCATCAGGGTTCCCTTTGCAATCGGAATTTGTGTTGTACATTCTCAGTTGGCAGCAAAGCCTATGGAGACATTTTCAAGATTAGGCCCTTTGAGGATACTGGGCAGCTGGAGAACAGACATGTTTTGCAGTTTGGGTATGTGCAGATGTCGAGTAATTTAGTTCTTAGTATTTGCAAGTTCACATGGCCACACTGAAACCTGTGGACTGAGGTATTTTATGTTTATGGAAAACCAAACTTACTGATTCTTACTTCTGGCTTTAAATCTACCATGTTGAATTTTGTTCCACTCCCATGATTCTGACAAAAACCAGGATCACAGAGTGTATGCTCATAGTTTCCTGTTTCCTAGATATATTTTTTTTTTCAGAATGCAACATAGATCTTTCTATAGCAATTGATATTTCAAGGCGCACGCAGCCAGTACCCACAATGCTTCTGAAACAGAGACTGCAAGCATTCCTCCCCAGACTTCTACTACAGATGAAATCACTGCCAAATACCAGCTGTAATGCTCCAGTTGACATTGGGTTCAAGTTCCAAGTATTGGCACAGAACAAACAATTAATCTTTGACTCTGGTTTTGAAGACTATAATGAAGAGATCATCCAGAAGTTCTTAGAGGCACAGACCACTGTGGACACCTACCTGAATGCAGACTTCTTGCAGGCGCTTGAGGAGAACTTCTTTAATGTGACCTCTGCTAAAGTTAAGGTAACTTAATGGTATGATCTTGGAAAAATTAGACAGTTTGGTATTTACAGACTCTGATGCTGAGTACTCCAGGAAGACAAATAAGTAGCTCAGGAATAGATGATGCTAGTAAACAGAATCACAGAATGGTAGAGATTAGAAGGAATCCCTGGAAGTCACCTTCTTCAACCCATCTGCTCAAGGAGGGTCAACTAGAGCAGGCCATCCAGGGCCATGTCCAGATGGCTTTTGTGTATCTCCAGGAATGGAGACTCCTCAGCATCTCCAGGCAACCGGTGCCAGTGCTCAGTCACCCTTGTGTTTTCTTAAGTTTATATAGAACTTCCTGTTTTTCGTTGACCTAATATAACCTGATATATCAGTTCCAATTTTCTAGGCACTCCTGTAGTGAGGTGGTACCCAGAACACTTGGCTTAATACATGTGATGATGAGTATTCACACAGACAACCTTCTTAGATCTACCATGGAATGATTTTACTTTGGGTAGTGGAAAGTAGTTTTCTTTCAGGGACTCCTATTCCTGAAAGGAAACTGCTTTCTTATTCCTGAATCTGCATCTTAGTCCAGAATAGTGACAGCTCGAAGCAGAAGTCACAGAAAAAGGTCATCTGACAAATTTGTTTACAGAAGTTTGTTCATGTCATTAACTTGTCAAATAATTTCAAATAACAAAGCTGAGTTCTACTTACAGATAACAGATGATCAAGAAAATCTGCCTAGGTGCTGCAGTTAATTCATCCATCTTGAAGTGAGGTGAAGGAAAAAGCATAAAGCTTCATCTAATCTGTTCGGAAATGAATAGGGATTCTTTCAACCTGGGTTCAAGAAATTCAGATCTCATTGAAGTGTTTCAGAATCAGTGCCTTGACAATTTATTCTAAATGAGGCACTGACTCTGTAAAACACTGAGCAAGTCCTGTAGTAGCTGTTTGAATATTAGCGCTTACTAAGGTCTCCATGCAGGAAGACCTTCCTACTAAGGAAGGACTGGTTAGTTCTTGCAAAATACATAAGGGGTTTCCTCTTCCAAATTTATTTTCACTTTTGTAAAACACCGATTTTAATCTGACATGGAGTGAGGAAGCCATATTACAAATTCCCCTGCTTTCAGATGAAAGTTGGCATTCTATTTTTTACAGTATTTGCATAGGTATGTGTGTCTTATCAATTTAAGTTGTCATTTGGTGTATATTTAATGGAGTTTTTTTCCAAAGATTGCTTAAAATGTCTGAACAGGGAACATGACCACACAAGATTTTGCTGCTTCTGAGTCTCAGAGAAAGAATTTGTTTGACATAAAAGTAAAAGCAGTGCTTTTTCCCTCCTAATTGCCAATTCTGGAGATCAGCATCAAGCAAGGCTTCTTTCTGCTTAGGCATTATTACTATAAATAAATATGCTGCATATCTCAGCATTTTACCAGTGGATTAATATTCCTCCCTGAAACTGCTTAGGTACAAATTGAGAGTACAAGGCTTTAGAATGCACATGAAATCACAATTTAATCTTCCTAGGATCCTGAGCAATAACATGCTTATTCTGTAAAGATTATTAGTTATAAACCTCATCAGGGACCATGATTCTCTGTTGGTTGAATTTCTTCTTTTCTTTGTTATTTGTTTGCTTAGCAGCAAAAAATCTGGACCTAGTTCCAGCATTTTTAACAAAACATGACTTGGATGTGTTCCAACAAGAGCTTGATGTAAACAAATGTTTTGTAAACATAATAATATATCTTTACATATATTTACATATAATGCCCAAAGTAACACCCCACATTCCCTCTTCCCCATGTTTTTAAACTGGAGATCGTAGGAAAAACAATCAAACCCAGGCCTACAGTGTTGTCTCTAACAACCTGGGATGTGTTTGCCCATCCATGGTCCAGGTGTCCGCTGCTATCACACAGTGCTTGAACAAGTGTAGTATTTGTACCAGTGCCTCCATAGTGTATGCTTGGGAACTTACCAGTTAGGTCTAGCTTAAATTCTTGTCTCCTAGCTGCTTTAGTACAGAAGTGGGATGTTTGGTGTGGCAGTCACTTCATTTGCTTTTGTCATCTGTGGAAAAATTTACCTTAACAAAAGTAACGGAGTTTGCATTGGTAAAAGCTGTGCCTTGCATAGGGAATGTAAAATATGAAGGGTGGGAGGGAAGAAGCTCTAACTGTGCTTGTCCACTTGTTGGTCAGAGAGCTTAGGAGGATTTTAAGTCATTACCATTGGGGGAAGGACACAGTTTACCTGTGCAGCTTCTTTTTGGGCAAACGAACCCACTCTGTGAGTGGGACCTGAGAAGTCTTCTGTTGAAGAGGGAGGAGAGAAATGAGAAAAGACTGATAGGTTGAAGGGGAACGGTAAGAAGTTGTGCTTTCCTCCATCCTGGAAGAGACTTAGTTATAGTTGTTTGGCCTGAAAAGATGGAAATGTAGACAATACAAATTATTAGCATCCTGAGGTGAGTGAAACCTCATGTCTTAAGAAGGAAACACAGGGCAGAGAATGGAGCAGGGTGATGTACTGCCTGTGTGGAAAGGGCAAAAGGACATAAATATCTGCATGGGGTGAGGATTAGACCCAGAGAGGATGCACTTCCTGGTGTTGCTCAGTTGACAGCCAACGGGAGCTGCTCTTGCAGATACAGGAAAATTTGTTCACTCTAAATTCTTCTCCACATTCACATGTATGAGAACTCTTCAGACATAAGAGAAAGTTTTTCAGTAGGTAAGTTGTAAAAGAATTTTTCTTTTACCTCGCATGCTAAGAAGATGACACATATAATAGCCATTCTATGTTCAGCAAGAAAAATCCCTCAAATGGAGGTGCTATCAGGGAAGAGCAGCTTTTGTGTTTTGTTCTAGTTGTTCCTCACTACCATTTTCTAGCACACATTTCAGATCTACCACAGTGTAGTGCAATTTGACCATCTCATAGCCATTTCTCCATGTGAACTGTATTTTTTACAAAGACTGAACTTTCAGTCCCTTTGCAATTGACTTGGCATTACTCCCTGACAGGTTCTGTTAGTATTTTCAGATGGGCTGGATGATTCACTGGAAGACCTGAAGAAAGCAGCAGACTCACTTCGCTTTAGAGGTATTATTACAGTACTACGTTGATGCTCCAGCCTCCTACTACCAAAGGCCTGATTTACAGCTCCCTCATTGCAACTTTTCCATGTCACACTGCCTCTCCATGCTCATGTGGCATTGCCCAGGAGTCCCTGGCAGAGTATTCCCTTCTCCATGTGAAGCAGTGTACATGATGATATGTCACTATTTGGCAGATGACACCAGAAACATGCCTAGGGGGCAGAGGTTCTAGTTTCTGGAGTCCAGCTCCAACAGCTGGAGCAATTCAGGACAGACCCCTTTCACTGGTGGGAACAGCACCAGAGGTTAGATACAACTCTGACTTCTCTAGGAAAAAGCAGGTTTAAGCTTGTGTTTGGGCACTGAGTAGCAGGCTGGTCTGACAGCTAGGGAGAGAAGTCAGTTGGAAAATTACTGGTCTGGATTTTTCTCTTACACATTTTTCTCAAGAGATTGCTTTCTTTTAACATACTGTGTTGAAGTCACGAAGTGTAAGTCCTTTAGGGAATTGCTGTTATTCAAGTTTATATTGTTAGTTAATAGTGTGTTTCAGGTATTCACTAATTTAAATCTGTGCTTATGTCGAAGGTCTTGATGCACTTCTATTAGTTGGCCTGGACAATACACAGAACTTGACTGAATTTTGGGAAATAGAGTTTGGCAGAGGGTTTGGATACAACGAACCTCTGAGTGTTGGGTTTGCAGATATTGCAAACATCTTGCAGAGAAACCTTGTAAGTCCTTCTGTGATATTAAAAAAAGGGGGGGGGGGGGAGGAATCAGTCTTTGTTTTATTATTAATATATGTAAACAAAATGTTTCTTGTAATTTTTCAGGATACTGTTGCAGAAAGAAAATGCTGTAAGGTTATTTGTAAGTGTCTTGGAGAAAATGGTGATCATGGTGTCCGGGGAAGTCCTGGAAGGAAGGTAGGAGGTCTAAGATAGACATTACATAAGAATTGCTTCATTTTTCAAAGTGTTTCTGTTTTTTGTAGTATTTCAGAGCATGCATGCATGTCTCCATAACATTTAATGTTAGGACAGATAAAGGAGTAACATGAAATGGGAACCTTTCTCTGCTGCATGCTTCTATGCGAAAGTATTTTTGTAATGAAAATTATTTGTGCATATAAAAATCATTAAGCACTCCTCTGCACGAATTCATCAGAAAATGAGGGGGATTAAAAAAATTAAGTGTAACTAATCAAGAGGCTTATTATCTATTGGGAACGAGTGACTTCCAAATGACAAGCTGAGAGTAGAAAATAATCCTTTTTCACTAGGTATGTGCCTTATCCTTTTGTGACTGGTTATTCCAAATATCTTTTTCTGTAAGTCTGTTTTCATCCAAAAGGATTGCTTCTTTTAAGATTTTAAATTGTTTAAGTATTTTTGAATATTACAGATATCACTTCTTCTACAGCATGCTAGTAGAATTCCTTATTAAGGTTTTTAATATGTGTAATCTCTATTTGACTGCTATTCATTCCATTCTTTCTACTTATTTCAGGAGCATGTGAGATAAATGATATCTGTAGTTCGCACTCTTCAGTTATGTGGTTGCAGTTAAATGAAGTTTTGGTTATCTCTTAACAAAAGTATAGTTTTCTAATACTTCTTCATAAACCAATTTACCAATTTCTTCCATTACTCTTGTTGATTTTCTTACACCTTTCTGTTTAACTAAAAGGCTAGATTAAGGTGCTTAGACAGTGTTCAGAATGTAGACATAGTTGTTTTGCAACTAGAAATTCCCTTTGTTCCAGTTTCTCTCTGCTCAAGTTTTTGCCCTAAAGGTATGATATTTGCATGACTTCCAACACAAAGTTGAAACGTTCCTATGTGTTTGCAAAGCATTGCAATAACTTTGTCCTAACAAGTTTCCAACTCCTTATGTTTTTCATTTCACCTTAGAATTTCATTACTGTGTAATGCTTCCTTTTCCAAATCACTACAAAGATGTTTAATTTGACCAAGTATCCCAATGAGCTTTGTTAAGCTATCAGAGAGTTTCCTGAAATAAAAACCTGACATTTTATATTAAACACTGTTGTTTCCTTGGGTTTGGGGTTTTTTTCACAGCCGTGTCAAATACATAGGACTGTACAGAGTGTCTGTGTAAATGCAGGGAGCCTGCCCTCCTCGGCATAACCACATCTAATATTCAGGGAATGTTTCTATCTCTAAGTGCAGAATAATCTGATAGAGATGAACCCAGTGTGTTTGGAGAACAGTGTTACTTATCTTTTAAATTTTCGTTTTTCAGGGAAGTACAGGTTATAGAGGATCTCCTGGCCATCCTGGTGAGGAAGGTGGGATTGTAAGTAAACATTTATCTCTTCCTTCTATGATGATGTTAGTTGGTGCCTGAACCTGTCTACGCTTATTCACTGAGTACCCATCAATGTTAACCCAAAATGTGTTAAAGGAGCAGGTAAATACACAGATCTGTTTCTCTGTGACTCTGCACCTCACCACACATAGTTACTCACTTAAAAAAACAACTCACCAAATGTGGGCCAGTTATTCAGTTAAAAAAACTAACCCACCTTCAAGTACAGACATTTTAGCTGGAGATTGGTAATGCAGTATAAACATGGCATGATAGTGAGAGTGAAGAACCAGGTGCAACTCAAATTAGTAACTGATGTTCTCTTATGGCCTATATGAAAATTTCCATGTGACTTGTATTTGTGTCCTTAGTGCACTGAATGGTGATATAGGTCTGTCTTTCTTTAGTCTTATGTGATGAATTAACCATTAATTATCATTGTATGGATGACATTGAACATTTTCTTTTGTTTCTTAGGGGGAGAGAGGCCCAGCTGGTTTCAGTGGGACTCAAGGAGACAGGGGATGTCCAGGTGTCAGGGGCCGTAAGGCAAGTATTTAACTTTGAAACATTTCCTGATGTTGTTTCCCACAAACCTGTTTTTCTGTGCTGGGAACAAATCCCTGTGCTGTCTTCCTGAAGCATGGATGGACAGCAAGGTCCAGCTGTAAGAGTGGCAGACTTTGTTTGCTGTCTCATTTTGAAAGGTATTTTGTGTAACCCAGGCGTGGTTGAGTGGTTCAGGATTTTGCTGACTAAGCAACTTGATGGTGATTTTTCACCACCAGCTCCCAGCTGGCCTTAGTTAAAGCTATAAAGCTTTATGGAATGGGAATGAAAATGAAGCCTGTACTGTCTTCCCAGAGGAAAGGAGTAAATCCTATATGTGGCAGTAGAGGGTTTTACAGTAGGGACTACCAATACTGAGCCCAGCATACCTCTGCACATCAAGCTATTTTGCCCTGCTTCTCAAGCTCAATAAAAATACTTTTACCAAATTTCATCTGTATTTATTTTCAATTCCAGGGGGCAAGAGGCTATAGAGGAAGTCAGGTATGTGTTTTTGTGTGTGATCAATTTTCTTTGGGAGCAATGTTCTGCTTCCTTTTAAGTCCATGTTACTCTGTAAAAGGAAATTATCAACAAAGAAGGAAAATAGTGTAAAAATTTCACAGCACTTAATATACTTTTGCTATGGTTCTGTAAGAATGGATTTAAGATTCCTATCACATTAATCAAAATCAGCAGTCATAATTGTATTTTTATATGACTGCAGTCATAATTGATTTAGTCTAACTGATGGGAAAAGGATTTATTTACTGACTAGTTTGATAATCTGTTAAGGTGGTAATTCTGGTCAGCTGAATTTCATTCTAATTGTTGAGGAAGAGGAGCAGAGGGAAAAAAAGGTTGTGAATAATATTTATTGGGGATCAGACAGCATTTTCACTAGATCATTACTGACATATTTTCAATATCCAAACTTCTCTTCAAACTGTTTTTCATCTCATCTGCTAATATTGCAAGTCTGCTTGTTTAACCTTTCAAACATACCTGTTCATCAAGGAGATATGGTCACCAACTCGTTAATAAAATGTGAAGCCTGGAAGACAATGATCTATAACAGTAATCCTTTCCAAGCTACAGTGATTAAAATGAAATTAACATGTATTGAATGCTTTGATACAAAACCACTTCTGAAAAAGACTTGTGAGCCTCCAACACTCAGAAGATGTTTGCCTCCATAACTGAGCAGCTGCGAGAAAGTTCAGAGAGTGTTTCTGAAACCTCAGCTCTATTTAAAGTACTGTTCTGTACTAACTTTTTAATCTTCTCATGTATTTCTCTTTCCTTTTCAATTTTCTCCTGTGTTCTCTGAAGTAATTTGCCCTCCTTCAAATATCCAAAACATCTGATTATAGAAGAGGGAGACTACTTGCTGATGATTTCGATCTGTCGAAGTTAAAAAGTGCAGTAGGAGATACCAGGCACACAAACCATACTGAAATCCAGTGAATATGTGAATATCTTCATTGTTGTGTCATTATTTCCACAAACTTTATTTTAGCTAAAAGTGTGAAACTTTCAACACACAAAAAATGTGATTCAATTGTGCTAACTCAGTAAGGCTGAGGCAGTTTATTGAAGTTATTGAAGTCTGCAAGGCATTTTACTATAGCTATTTGGAGAAAAGGCAATACTGAATATTTAATGGTATGAAGTTTGGCTCAGGTTTTCTGAGGTAGGAAATGACTGATGGAAAAAATAACACTTCAATAAAAGTCATCATTACTTAGTGTTCAAAATTTTTCTGGAATGCTTATTCAAGAAATTCTTGTTTGTGATGTATTAATCTTATCGAAGTGTACAGCCAGCTGTTTTTTCTTGTAGTAGATATAGAACTGTTTTAAATGAAAGAAGTTCTTCCTCAGGAATTTTAGCTTGGTAGTTTTGCAAAGTCAATTTACAATCAAAACCTACAAAGCAATTGTATCTGTTGCCTCTATCAGAGTGAGACTCCTGATGTTTTTAACTTGTTCTTGTGCCACTTACAGTATTTATTGAATATTATTTCAGCTTTCTGACTAGTTGTCTCTGCTAAGTTAATTTCTTACTACAAATCAAAACACCACAGTTAATTCCTTAATTTCTGTCCTAAAAAAGAAAAATGGAAGAAATTTCAAAATATCCTTTAAAAATTGAATGTGTTATTTGGCTGGGTCTGAAACATTGAGGAGCATACATAAATGAAATAAAATTCTCACAGTTATAACTTTATTTAGATGCCTCACACAAGCTAACACTGCAAACTCCTTAAATATTTATTAATTTTATTATAATTTTTTAATCATGGTTATTCTTCCTGGTTTTTCAATCCACTGTTCATGTTATAAAACTATGCAAAAAAGAAAAAAAGCACAAAACAAACACATATAATGGTTCAAATCAGCATTACAAGGTTATCAGCAGGTTAGATCAAATACTAGTAGTTATATTTTGGAATATATTTGGATTTTGAAGGTGCTGCAGTTGGGAAAAGATCTGAAAGCTAAAAGAAGGAAAAGCAGAATTTAAATCTATATAAATAGATTCTATATAATAGATTTCTATATAGAAATCTATAATTTAGATTTCTATTTAGGTTTCTCTTTTTATTTCTAATTTAGGTTTCTCTTATTAAGGGTCCTTAACCATTAGTTGTTTTATACATTCTTAATTCATTAAAATATGAATTATTAATTCAAATTTATAGTTATTATTCTTAATTATTCTTGCTAACTGTTAAAGACCACAGATCTTCAAGTTTCCAAATGCAGGGTGAGCACTTCTTTCCTCAAAGAGACAAGTGGACTAATGCTAACTGTTTTTTTTTTTTTCCTTATTACTACAGGGTGAACATGGTGAGAGTGGATTTGATGGCACTGATGGAGAGCAGGTAACCATTAGTTTAAATGTGCAGTGCTATTAAAGACACCAGCTCAGGGTTCAAAGGTACAGATTTTGTGCCTTGAATGGGTTTTAATGCTGAACAGAAATTCTGTTGTTGGGTGTTTAGAATTCCATATCTGATTGAAGCGGGATTCTGCCAGACAAAACTTGAGAACCCGATTTAGCAGAAAGAACAACCATTAATTTTTTTCTTCTTTCTTTCCTCTTTCTGAGTATAGGGAGAACATGGATTTCCTGGACCTTCTGGAGACAAAGGCAGCAGAGGAAAATGGGTGAAGTACCGTTTACAGTAATGCTTACATTTTATTGAAACATCTTTTCAAAGTGTAATGCTGTCTGTAAAGCCTGTGAGTTGTTTTTAATAGCTGCCTGTTCTCTAATAAGCTGTCACTCCTGCTCTAAATCAGCATAGCTCCACTGACTTCAACAGATCTGGCCCTCCACCGCCACAGATACTATTTAGACTTGTACCTGAATTGTTTGTGCTCTTTTTATGAATTTAGGGCATAAAAGGCCCCAGAGGAGAACCAGGTGAACGAGGAGAATCTGGTCTAAGAGGAGATCATGTAAGTGCATTCCTTTATTTTTGTTATATTTCACTGATTTGCACCTCGATTTTGGGATGGAGATGTCTGAAATGTGATTTGAAGAGTTTTTCACAGTCCTAGACAATGCAGTACTCTGCAAGGAGAATGGTGTATTCTAGGAGTTCTGAACTTTTTAGATGTAGGTGGACTGATGTGTTTTGATATGTTGCTTGGAAGGAGGTTTTTAAGCCTCAGGTCCCACGCTTGTTTCATGAATTTTTGGTTGGTTGGTTTGTTTGTTTGTTTTTACCAGAGGCAACATAACTCCTTCTGAGGCTATTTATCATCGAATCATAGAATGGTTTGGGCTGAAAGGGACCTTAAAGATCATCTAGTTCCACACCCCTGCCATGGGCAGGGACACCTCACACTAGACTAGATTATCTGGTGAAAAGACCAGGTGGACTAGGTCAGTCTTCCCTGTTGGTTCCCACCCTGCAGAGGAATTTTAGATCACTTGAAAACCCTGTGCACTGACTCTTGGTTAGCAATTTATAATGATGCAAAGGCAAGTTACTTCTTCATGTTCACATTTTTTCCTTGCATGCTCAAGAGACCTATATAAATGCACTCCCTGAGGACTAAAATTCCAGTGCAGACAGCACACTTCTTGTGTCACAACTTTGTCTTTTCACATATATTTCAAAGACTTTGTTCCAAACAATCATACACTGTGCTAACTCCTGTCTTTAATGCTTATATTGAAATGTTCAGGTGTCATGGTAATTTGCCTCTTTGAGAGATAGAATTTCACCTGATCTAGTATTAAGTGGCTAAATGGAACTCCATTCTAGTGTAACCCCCCATCTGAAATTCATGAGTTATTATCTTAACTCTATTAACTATATTGAATCAACCAGAACAGTTTCACATTTTCAGTTTAATTTGTTGCCCATTAGTAATTTTGCTTTTAATTTCTGAGGAAAAGAACTTTGTGGACTTTGCAGAACTTCCTATATAGTGTTCTTACAAGCAGCTTCATTTAAAATAGCCTTTTTAGTTCTTGCTGTCTGCAATTACAAATCTAATTAATTCTATTTCTGTATCCTGCCTCTGTAGTCAAAGTAATAAAGGTGTGGTAACTGAAAATGCTGAGGTTTCCGTTGATCTTTTTCAGGGAGATCCTGGAGCTAACAATAATGTTACTGGTCCAAAGGGTGAAAAGGGAAACCTAGCACCACAGGTAAGCATGTTGTTCTATTTTGTGGGGAGAGGATTTGCATAATTGCTAATTTCTATTGGCTGTCCAGTGACCCAGGAGGTTTTTGTTTGTTTGCATTTTGCCTTTAGTGTTTGTCTGCAACACAGAAAGCCTCAGGAACTGCTTGATACAGTAAAAAAAGAAAAAAAAAATTTAAAATGTTTACAAAGACTATGGAAATATTCTCATAATGTAGAGCTAAGGGAAAATATAAATTTCGTATAAATATATTATTCTACCACAAATTTACATCAGTAACCTGAGAAGCTTCAAGATATGGGTTGTAAGGATACTGTTGAGAATCATGCTGGGAAAAATGCACAGGGTACTAACAGGCTGTACTCATTTTGTTACAGAACTGCTATTGCCTCAGGGTGGTGGGTAAACTTCATTTTGATCTGTAAATAGAGTGTAAGAGCTGGGATATGTCCTTTTATAGTCATGTTTGAGTTTTTAGCAGGTGTTTGAGCAAAACTGCAAGAAAAGAAGCATAAGAGAAAAGTGCAGCTTGCGTTGCCATTACACTTTGTTTGGAAAGAATAAGAAAACCTGATAAGTATTTGGACAGTAGTACATAAATGGTGGTGAATGAGAGCTTAAGTGGGTGGCAAACATATGAGAAAAATCCCCTATTTTAGAAGTCTGATTCTCTCTGAAAAAGTAGGGTTGTACGCACACATGTATGTCTATGTAGAGTGTGCTGAAAGCAGTAGAAAAACTCTGAGGGTTACTTTTTGGAGAGTAATTGGGTTTTGATGACTCTTTGGAAGCAAATCTCATCTTATGTAGTCCAGCTGAAAGGCTGAAGTCAACAAAAATGATTTCAAGGAAGCCTTGACTTAATATTGGCTGTTAGTAATTGGAAATCCAAAGCAGACATGATCTGTGTGGTTTATAATTTTTGAATGGAAATGATTTGCAGAAAGCAAGAATCAGCATTAGTATGACACAATTGATTGCAATGAAAATACTTAGAAGAAGAAACAAAGAAGGAATGTATAAAGAAGAATGTGTATGTACAAGAAAAAGGAAAGTGTTTAAAGAGCTTGGTAATTACTTTGTTTTGCAGGGAGACCCAGGCCCACATGGAGTCCAAGGAGAGCAGGGTGATGCTGGCCTAGATGTAAGAATAGTAATCAATATGGGGTGAAAATAACTGATAAAAGATACAGTGGGGTTCCCACTGTAAAACCCATTTTTGTCTTCTTCCTGTTATCCCACCCTTCAAACTCCTGCATGGAGAGGGAACAAAAATCCTCTTAAGTTTTCATAGTGAAACATATTTGGCTTCAAGTTTAGTAGCTTATATATATTGCAATGTGTTTTCTTCTCTTTAAAATCAGGAATTTGCATTCCTGTTAATTTCAGGTCTGATTCGTATGAAGTCACAAGACTTAAACTCCATTTCTTTTTCAGTGAACCTTAATTGCTTCGTGATTCCACCCTAGATAAATATATCTCTTCTTTCTGCCCATGACTACAAGTTTTCTGTGTCTGTTCAAGCATACAGATAAGCTCACTGGCAGCTGAGCTGCTCATTTTTAGTTCACTGGAGACTAGAAATTGTGAAGGCCCCTCTTCTAGGCTGTCAGAACGGTTGCCTAATGCCAAAGTCTGGCATGATCACTCCTCAGTCAGGCTGCAAAAACATCCTAAAGGCCTGCGGTGATGTGAGGTTTAGCAGTAGCATTCACTAGAGCTGCTGAGCAGTGTGCAGCAGGAAGTGGTGCAAACCTCTGGTCTCACAGGGAGAGAAGAGGGCTTTTGTTCTCTTCTTACAGAAAAAAAGCCAAAGGGCAGCTGACTAGGAAGATGTTTTCCAGAATTTTGTTGAAATGTCTTCCCTCTGCACTCATTAAGGATCTAAAATCTTTTTGCATTTTGGAAAGACTTACTCGTGTAAGAATTTCTGTCCCAAATCCACCCTTTTCTCATTTTTTTACCTTAAATCTTTCTGTGAAAATAATCTCTTCTTTCTTTAAGCTGTATTTGATTTTATTGTATATATAATGTGTTTTATGATAAACAGCTGTTTTACATATTGCTCAGTATTCTGGATGTAATCTCTCATGCCACTCCTTCCTAGGGTGCAGCAGGTCGAAGAGGCCCTCCAGGTATAAAGGTGAGTGGCTGACACTGCAGCTACCTCTTTATATGCAGCTACATGGCCAGCCAGAGTGTTTGTTCCTCTTAAAGGAAAAATTTCATTGTGAGCCAACGCACAAGTGTTTAACAATCAAAAGTCTATTTCAAGCCAAGACAGCCTTTGACTCTAAGGTGGATATATTAGAGGCTCTCCTGACTTGAAGGATTTAGAATTGGAAAGGAGTTTTCATCAAAATAAAAGGACAGTTACTTTTACTATTAGGGCAAGTATGGGAACGTAGCTAGAGAAAAGACTTTCACTAAACATGACAGGAATGAGTAGTCAGGCTGCAAAGTCTGACAGTTTATTCCTCCTTTGCTGCATGCACACAGAGATATGCATGATACACACATTCAGCACAGATAAAATTAGGGCAAGTTCTACATGATGCTTTGCTCAAAGTAAACTTAACAGTGTTAACTGCAGCTCTGAAAGTTGGCTCAAAGCATATAATGTAATCAAGATTTTAGAAATAATAAGTCAATATCTAAAAGAATATAGGATGTACAGAATGGGTCAAACCCACTGCATGCTGACTGATCATTCCAGGAAGATCCTCTGGTGGAAAAAGGTCTCATGTCATTGAGAGATGACAATCTCTCTCTCACTGTTACGTAGTAGCCTTGGTTCTCCTAGGCTTATACCCCACAGAGTCACAATGAAAGAAAACTTTCCTGAGACGTACTTAGTAAAGACATCCCTGCAATTCTCTTAAATGATGATTCAAATAATGTTCTTGGAAAAGAAAACTTGTTTGTTCCAGAGTATGAATTACAAAATACAGTTATCAAAGCAAATCTAAAGGCAGCTATATTCAAGGGCAGGTTAGTGCAAGTAAAAATTAAATGCTGGGTATTCTCAAGTATAGATTACATGATCATTCTAGAAAATCTTGCTTTAGCACAAGTGGTTCGCATTTACCCAATCTCTCTGCA
Source organism: Corvus kubaryi (assembly GCF_017639235.1). NCBI lineage: Eukaryota > Metazoa > Chordata > Aves > Passeriformes > Corvidae > Corvus > Corvus kubaryi. The sequence continues at coordinate 16,272,145 of NW_024581137.1, read as the reverse complement.
AAGTTGTTGACACAGATAAAGAAGATGGTATATGCCATGGTATAGCATTTCCCCTTTATCTTAGTGCATATAAACCCAAGGAAACATTACAATTTTGTGTATAACACTGTCAGTACCAGCAGGATGGAATATATCTTGAAGTCCTACCCTGTGTTGGAGTCTGGGGAATAGGTAGAGTTGTAGCTTCTGAATGAAACTGCAAACCAGCATTTTGAGTAGGCCAAGTGTGAAATGTTAATAAATAATAGAAAGAACAACCGCAGTGGTGCAATATAGAACATAAATTTCAGCAAAGGAAAAAGACTACTGGGAGGGGGTAGTCTCTTTTATGGCAGTAGTATTTCTTCAGCAGCACAATGTTTGATTTGTCTCTAATTTCTGGTCTTCCTGTTCCTCTCCTGTTGAGAGGTTTTGCTATACCTTTATTACTTTTTTCCTGTGTTTGGCAGCCAGGTAACACAGATTTTTTTACATTTAGAATTATTCAAATTAATATTTCACTGAGAAATGTCAATCAGAAGTGAGAGTTCTGCAAGTTCCCTAAACTACAGTCTGGTCACTTCTCAGATTTTTGCAATGCACATGTATGTCTCGTGCCAAAACCCCTGTCTCCACCTGGTTTCTGAAAGCCCCAATTTGGATTTCACTTTGAGAATCCAGAATTTTCACTGAGGCATTGCAGATGGGAATATACTGGAAGATTTTGATACTGTCTGCCAGCAGGGAGAAAGCACCATGCTTTGCCTATTTCCAGAATCAGCATAACTTGAAAGAATATGAGCTTTTTACAGTTGTTTCCTATTTCTATCTCAGAAATTCTTTATAGGGTTTATGAAGATGTTTTAAATTAAAATATTGAAGAATCTTCAGCAATTCTGCCTCTTAATTATTCCAATCCTTGCTTGATCACTCAGAAATTCATTTCTTAGGTAGTTATGAAACTTGGTGCCTTTTTTTCTTCTCCCCATTGGATTGCAGCTGAACTCTGATGAATGTTTGCATTTTTCTGTCAGGTTACAATAAAAAGAAATAATCCAAGTAACCTATGGGTGTTACAGGACCAAAACTGAAGTCAGTGGAAATCGATCTGTACCATATCTTGGTTGTACTGACAAGCACAAGAACTCTCATGTGGCTAGAAAATAAGAATGTTTAAATTGTTTAGTAAATTCACAGAGTACAGAATTAGTTGAACCTTTTCAACTAATTGAATGTTAGTTGAGACAACCCTCTTCATCTCACTGGAAGCCCCCTCAGCCAATGGTGAAGCCACCCTTTTGTAAAATGGCAGGGAACAAGAGAAATGACTGAAACTCAGAGCAACAGAGAACTTTTAAACTGTTTTCATTCAGGTACTTGATGATGAGCTTTGAATTCCAAAAGCATAATAAAAAAATATTTTTCTGGGTCAGTAGGCATTGAAAGGTAGGTCTCAACTAATGATCAAATGCATGTAAATGTCCTTCACTGAAAAGGTGTAAGAAAGGAATGGCAAAGAGAATTGCACACTTCTGTCTTCCACATCCCCTGGAGAAGCAAGATGGAACAGGAAACCCTGCAATATGACAGTGGCATCCATCCTTGGGTGAGATTGTGGGTGTTGTGTCTTCCCACTGAGATCTCTTGCATGGCAGGATGTTACAAAGCTGCCACAGGGCACAGCTCTATCAGCAGAAGTTATGAGAGCTTCACTGTGAATCTTCCCTGATGTCTCTGGGCCAGGAAGCAGAACTATTTAGTCCTGATGTTTGTGGGGTCTTCAAGGACCCTTCCGTGGACCACAGCATCCTGCTTTGTAAGGAAATATGATATGGCCAGTCCCTCTGGAAGAGGAAGATTTTGTGCTGAAATGGAATAAAGAGGAATCTCTCAGGTAGATAGATATTGGTGGTGATGTACTTAGGGACAAATAATCAAATTAGAGACAGTGAGACAGATTTACCCACCTAACACATAAGGGCTTGTTTTGGGTTTAGCTCTTAATAAAAGGCACTGAAATAATACCCTCATCAACAAAGTCATTAACTTCCCTTGCAGTCTGCATGGACACACTGCTGTTCACCATATCCTGAGAAGGACTCCTCCCAGGACTTGTAGTTCCAATTATCTGTACCTTTTTGTAATAAAAGGAGGGTACCTTTTTCAATTAGTTGAAACAACATAAAGAAGCACAGCTAGCCATACTTAACAGTCAGAAGTAGTCAGCGGGCAGAAGGAACAGGTGTGGTGTGGTATCAGAGACGTGTTTGTCACAGACAAGAACAACACTGCAGTCTGTGTGCTGGAAACAAAGCAAAATAGTGAAGAGCAAAAGGAGAATAAATTAAAGGAAGGCAAGAGAGAGAAGAAAAGAGAGAGGAGAAAAAAGGGCAACCACTTTTCTGAGTTTTGATTCAAAGTAAATTTAAGTAGCTGAAAACTTTATATTGGTTTTGGATTCTAGTAGAGTGTGCCTAAGTAATGTATCCATTTTCATTATAGTAAAAATGATTTTTGTGGAAATCTATTGCTACATGATTTTTTTTGCATCTGGAAGTAACATTTACTTACTGGTGTTCCATTTTAGAGTGTTCTTACTCTGGCTATAAATTAGCTTTCTTTTTTGCTTTTGGCTTTTTTTTTTTTCCTGTTGTTATCTTTTGTTTCATTCATATGGTGGAGAATGAAAGTTCAGCCTTTAAATTCATTTTTGCTCAGAAGATTCTTTCCAGAACCATCTGTTTCCCAAGAATCTTCAGACACATGTTTATGATTTCTCCAGTGAAAGGGGTTCTGCAAGGCCTGGAATATCTTGGTGCTAGTTGTCACCATTTTACTCAATCCAGAAGACAGTGAGTATTTCTTATGGATGTCAGCTAAACTGACTCATCCTCAGATGGCAGCCTTATGGAGATAGGAGCTGGAAGAGGTTTTTTCCCATCATCAAGGCAGATTTGATTTGCCTCACTGAATAACCAGAGTGAAAGATGGGGAGTAAAAATGGGTCTAATTCTAGTGTGATTATGAAGTCACGATTCCCCCTCAGAGCCATTCTCCATGGGTAATGGGAAAGAAGATCTGCCCTTGTGGCTTGGCTTTATGACTTCTGGTCTTTGCAGTGGACAACAGTAATGCACAAATATTGCTGACACATGGTGTAAAATATATTCAGCAAAATAAAACTGACCTCTTCTGCTGCAGCTTTTATATTCATCACACCCCCTAGAAAACCAAGGAAAAGCTACTCTTCTGCTTTTTGAGTTTTCTTCAACAGGAATTTGAAGCTGTTGGAAAGCTGTTTGAGAGCATTGGAAAAGTTTCTATCAACTGATACTCTGTACAGAGATGAAATTATTATATTTTGATGTGCAAATGACAAGTACTAATTTGTCTGGGTTTGTTGTTGTTTTCTTGGGTTTTGTTTGGCAGGGTGAGCAAGGAGATCCGGGGGAAACAGGTTACTCAGGAGAAACTGGTCTTCCAGGCCCACAGGTAATTAACAGAATTTCTGAGTTGTTTTTATGTTAGTTATGGAGAAAATAAATTGTCAGTCTTGGTATTTTGTTTGTATTTTGGAAAGCTTTGTTGACTTCGGCTAATGAATATTATGAGTAAGACTTCTCCTTGGTAAATCTCTTCTGTAACCCCGAGGAATTAAATGTGGCAAGTTACATGGGTGCAACTTCTAGTGAAACTAGAAGAGGAACATGAGTAGCAAAAATAAGTAATTTAGCCAACACATCTCCAATTTACATGATATTATCAAGCAGATATCTTCAAAATGAATTAATTAGAAATTGCTAGCAATAAATACATAAAATCTATTGCATTGACAAAACCAGTGAGAAAAGCTTTGTTTAAAAACTTTTCTAGGTGGAGTCATTTTGAAGAGAATTATCATGGTAGACTTACAGTAGCTTCTAGCTTAAAGATGCTCTTAAATTCTCTAGAGATGCTTTTAACTTTACATTTTAGGATGGAGAAGGCATGCCTACTTGATAGTAGGCTGCTTGGTATCTTAGACACCTCAGTGAGTCTCTGAATCAGGCTGGCAGGCAGTGACTGTCTCAGCTGCTTAACCCAGGCAAATTCATACAATGAAACAGCCAGAAGTTTCACCTGTAAAATAAGGCTTGTGAAACAGGCACTGGGATTCCGATTGTTGCAGCAATCTGATTGTCTTTGAAAGGCTGTTAACACTGAACTGACTTCTTGTTTCAATGGCTTCTTTACATCAGGGCCCAAGAGGACCACAAGGCATCAGAGGACCTCCAGGACCACAAGGCATGTCAGGCCCTCTGGTTAGCATTAAATAATATATTCCAGCTGTGCACGTTAGGCCTTTTCATTCTCGGTGTTGATGTTGTTCTTATAAAGAGTTTTCAAAAAGCTCATAAAAAGTAGAAACCAAGGGCTTTTTGGTGTAATACTTAAGGAAACTGATTTGCAGTCTCATATGATAAAATAACAGCCCTGAAAATAGATTTAGGTGCGTGAATAGCAAGTGCCAGAGTGTAATGAGGTTGTAACTATTGAGCACTGTCTGCTGAACTTCTCACTTGTGTGATGCTGTTGATTTTGTGGATTCGTGTTCTGGAATTACACCATTGTAACTCAAGACTGGAATGTCCTATGTCGTCAGCCTTGGTCATCTGTTTCAGTCAAGTAATGATGCTCATGCTTACATACCCAATTATATATGTGCATTAATATATCTGTGCATATATGCATGTATTAACTAGGTATCTATGTAGATGGAAAATAACATTTATGTCATACTTGATAACATTTTGAGAATTTTATGGCAGTTGTACAGATGGCAGGAAATAAGTGGAATGATAGCTTGACCAGTAACTTACTTGTGGCCCTCAAAAGCCTATTATTTTTACTGATTCCATAGTAATTTCAAGCGGCAATGAATCTTTGAGTGCAGTGAGCCCTTGATTTTGTCATTGTGCACCTTTTAACTGATTCTTCTTATTACAGGGTAGTCTGGGAACTCCAGGTTCACCTGGCTCTGTTGGAAAGTTAGGTGCAAGAGGAGCAAAGGTAAAAATTTTTAAAGTATCTAATTGCAGCAATCTAACAGTGTCATTCATTCAAGAATCTGACCAAAGAAGCATGGACTAACAAGGGGCAGTTCCGTACTGTGAAACGTGCAGAATGTTAAGTTTTTAAGATGTTTTTAGCTTGCATGGCAAGACAAGTGATGTGCTCAAGGTAATCTTACACATACCAGTGCTATACTAAGAAGGTTTTAGTGTTGCCACGACCACTGTTGTAATTGCTCTTGAGGTAATGGTTCTGAATGGGACCTGGCTTCTCACAAAATGGAGCAGAAGGCAGTACTGACCCTTGAATTTGTTTTATGATTCCTAGAATTTGCCCAATCCATTGAAAATACTCACCAGTGAATCGTAGAATATCTTGTAGATAATGGTTGGAGGGGATCCATGAGAATCATCAAGTCCAACTCCCTGCTTCTTGCGGGACTACTTAAAACTAAACCATAAAGAGCATCATTCATGCTGCTTGAACTCTGACAGGCTTTGTGCCATGATCACTTTTTTGGGGAGCCTGTTCCAGTGATTAACACTGGATCAGTGACTTCACCCTTGGGCGAAGAACTTTTTCCTAACCTCCAATCTGACCTTCCCAGTTCAAAGAAGCTGCTTATGTTAACCTTGTTTTTCTAAAGATTCCAAACAAGTCCAAGGAAGCTTGACTGTTATGATGTCTATTTTAGAGGAATGCGCATGTTGAGATGAACTGCATAAGCATGAAGTCAAACAGAAAGGCTAATACTAACAGCTTGTTCACGTTAGAGTTTACTTACTTATAATAAATGTTATCCTTACTTTCCTTTCGTTTATGTGTGTTGATATGTGAGATTTTATTTAATAAAAATAACTCAATTTAGGTGTCGTTGCATCTTTGAATCTAAAAATCACAAATAACACCAGTTAGCTAAGCCTTTCAGCCTCTTTGAAGGGTTGTAGCATTTAGTGACAGAGAGGTACCAGAAGGTCAAAGTGCTACTATGAAAAACATCACTGTGTGGAAACATATTAAAACAGTGACAAAAATTGGGAAGATATATAGGAATCTCCATCATACATTCCATTTTCTCAGTCTGGTTTTGTGCTGTTTAATATTAAGGTCTTTGTTAGAAGAATGTTCAATAAGAAAGTGAAAACAAAAATGGAATTGAAGAAAAGAAACCTTGCAAGAGGACTAAGAACACAATGCAGACAGCCTGCCTGGGAAATATAATTTGCTATCAACAGATGCTTCAGGCTGGTAGAATTCCAGAATATATCCTGCTACCATTAATATATATTTTTTCAAACTCCACTTTTTTTCGCTTGTAATTCTTTATAACAATGGGAGTTGTATTGAACAAAGGCCTTTGGGGTTTAGCCGCATGAGTGCTCAGCATGTTCTGATTTGCCAAGTCCGTTCCAGTTCCACCACCAGGAACAGTCCATGAAACATGGTCTGTAATGGAAGGCTTTTGCCCAGCATCAAGTAATCTATAAAATGTATAGGCACACTTCAGTTTAAGAGACAAGTTTGTGTTTCAGAGAGAAGAACTCTCCTGAATGAGCCAAACCTAATGGCTTTTGTGTTTCAATTATAACAGGGTGAACCTGGTGACCCTGGAGAGAAGGGCCTAGTTGGACCACCTGGACAGAGAGGCATTCCTGTGAGTCTTTCTGCCATAATTTGGGACTCTTGTATTTTAATACCTATCCATCTGAATCAGTACCGTTCATTCCCTTCTATTTTCTCTATTTGATACCATTAAAATTATTTCACCTTTGGTTCTCAGTTTCCTTATGGACACCAGATTTCTTGTGGGCTAGAGAGAATATCTTTCCCCTCAAATTCTCTAGAAGTGAGACAGTATGATAAATGTAGGGCACACAGTGGAAAGGAACTATGACCTCTGTCCTTGTTTTCCCTCTACAGTTTTTGCCATCATTTGCTAGGTTTTAGATTGTGTTTTGGTAGCTTGTCCTACTTCATCAGTCTTAACGGCATGGGCACCTCATTGTAATGGGACATCTTTTTTCCAAAATGAAATTGGATATAAACCTAATCCTCTATTAAAAGCTAACTCATAGTATATTTAACCTACACAGGGCATGGATGGCAGAGATGCCTATGGTCCTGAAGGAAGCAAAGGAGCAAAGGTGGGTGCTTCAAGTCAGAGAGTCAGTCTCCATTCTACTGTGCCATCAAACATGACCATCCATATTTAATTAAAAAGAATGCCAGGTGCATTTCTATGGTTCGGTGAGAGGCTCAGGATTACCACAATCCTTGTGAGATATTTTTCCATAGGATATTGTTTTGAGGACCACTCACTCTTACTCTTTCCCTGATGTGTGTATGTATATGTGGAGGATTGTACTTCTTGGAGTACACAGTCCTTTCTTCACACTTCAGCCTGCCTGACCAGACACTGTTATTGGCAAGTATTGGTAGGCCAGCCGCTAAGGGATTTTTTAATTTTTCTTCTTTCAGAGGAGGGATTCCTCAACTACGAAGTTGGGGATGATACGCTTCAAACACCCTTGCTGTTTTAATGTGAAATATTCTTCTTTGTTCTCCTAAGGTCAGCAGTAAAATCTGAGGATTAACTTCTGGATTGCTAAGAAATTTTTATCATTCCACTCACAGTGCTGAAAAAAAAAAGTAATTAAATGGCTACTTCCCTAAAATTGTGTAAGAATTCAGCTAAAATAAAAAGTATACAGAAAGTATGAGGTCAAAATCACGGCACCAGTGGATCAGTGCATGAACAAAGTGGTCAGGATGTTGGAAACAGCTGCAGTTCTCCTTTCAAAGAGTTTGTGCAGTATTGCAACTAGTCCTTTCTTGTTGCTTGTGAAACAGAAAGGGTCCAGTGAATCTCACTGGTAGGCCCATCTGTTCACTCTCTCTTTTTGTGGGAGAGCCAGAGTGTTGCAGAAAGCTGCAGAAAAGATATGAAAGGCCTTCTAGGAGCCTCTGCAATAGATAAACTCCTTTTTCAAAAATGGCTTTTTGGTAAAATGACTCTTGATATTTCTTATTTTCCAATCTCTTTTCTTACTGTCTTAGCTCTACCAATTTCCTTTGATGGCAGGGTTTCGTGGGTTACACATACTTTGTATGCAAGAGGACAAGGACATATATAGGTAGTGTGAATTCTGGTGTTTAGGAAAGGTACACTTCACTTCTGATTGGTTTTTGTGAGAGCTTCTGTATTTCTCATGGACGAACAAAGAACACACTAAAAACTGAAGTAACTGAGAACAGCTGATGACTTGACTTCTAGTAAGCCAAGAAAATATTATGGTATCATTTTTTAGTCTGGGTGGTACAAAATTTTGAAACTACATTCAAACACTGAGTTCTGAATGTTATACTTTACTGATAATTGCTCCACATGAATTCCTCTACATGTTATTAGGAGGCATGAATAAGTTTTGATAAAACACTTACTTGAGAAATGGAATATTCTCAAAAATTTAGAAACTATTGGAAATTCTTAAAATGCTCTTGTTTTAGATGAGCAAGGTATTAATCTAAAATGGTGTCATTTGAGACCAGACTAGCAGCCACTATTACTCGGATGGGTTCTAAAGCTGAGAATAATTTTGAAATTGTTTCTGGTTTAATGACATCAAACTCTAAGCAGATTACGACATTCCAGATTCTTATGAAATCTTTGTCCTTTCTTTTCATAGGGAGAGTCTGGATTCATAGGACATCCTGGTCCACAGGTATGATTACATGGGCGTGTTTGTGTGCTTTTTGTCTTGTTTTACATTATTCTTATTTGGAAGAAGTTGCCTGTGTTTCTATCTGTCTTCTCCTTTCCAACAAATTCTGGATTTCATTAATTTTCAGGGAGAAGAAGGAGATCCGGGCATTCCAGGAGCTGAAGGACCCAAAGGAATTAGGGGTAGAAGAGTAAGAATGATAAATCTGCTAACTCTGTGAGAGTTCTAAAAGTAAAACCCTTACACCCAAAGTGTTTCTTACCAAAAGTTTTTTAAATTGGTTCCCACACTAATCTTTTATTGCCATAAGTTGGGCAAGAGGTCTTCAGAGAATGCAGGTCTAAATCTTCATAAGTGATAGTTGCTTATAATTCTTAGGAGTGGTAGTCTATGAAAATGCAGGATCCAACTCACAGTATTATTACAGTTTATCTGCCTGATAAAATTTGGTACTAGTGCATGCAATTATAAAGAATAAAACTTGGATTTCTATTTTTAGGGTAATGCTGGCACACCAGGTTCCCTGGGAGATCCAGGTGACCAAGGGCCATCAGGACCTATGGTAATTTTATTTTATTTTTTTTTAAATAAAATTTTTATTTTTAAAAATCACCCTTGAATTGCTCTTGAACTTACTATTAGATCGATGGAATATCTAATAGTGTTTCACATGGTAAACTATGCTTAATCGGCCTGGCAGTTGCACAGAGTTATGTCTTGCTTGTGGGTGTGTGTGCGCAGGAGCACCCGGTGGAAATGGAACTGCAACAATACAATGCTGGCCCGAATTTCTTCCACAGTACCTGGTATTGTCTTTAGGCTGGGTAAATATCTAATTAAAAGAACAGAAAATACTGAAATATAGAACTGAATAGATCTGCTGAAAGCCAATGCATTTTTTTTTAATTTAAAAAGAAAAGCCATTTAAAATCAAACTTGAAGTTAAAGGCACTTACTTAAAGCTTAAATTGACTATAACCTGTTAATCCATAATACAAGTAGATGCCTTGATGTACTTTTCCAGTGTCTGTGTTCTGCATTTTATACAACAAAATGTTTTATTCTCTATCTAAGCAGATGAAAGGATTGTGGATTTCAGTAGGATTTAGGACTAGCCCTTTAGGTAGTTAGGAAAATCTCTGTATGTGTCTGTCTTTACCCTGTGGCAATTCTGAAAATCAGCTCCACAGTGACCAGAGACAATCCCTAGTGTTAGTGACTTTCTTGTTTATTTTCTTAAGCTTACTCTTTCAGTTTAAATGTGGAACATTACTGGTAACAGTATCTTTACCTGTAAAACATGGCCCACAGGATGTGTGCAACTTAGAAAACATTTTTTTTCCCTTCTCATTCCACTGTGTTGGTTAATGAATGTACCTGTCCCACTTTATTCTATGATGCTGGGCACAGAATGGCTAAGAGTGCCTGCTGGAGTACATTGCTCTCTCTGCTGCTTGGCCACTCACAAAATTCACAGATAGACAGATCTTGTGAGCTGATGATCCACAGCTGTAGGCCTTGCCAGTCCATGGTACAAGAAGTCTTCAGAGATATTTCAAGTTCAAGATCATCTCTTCAAGTGTAGAAATGAGAATAGAGCTTGGGATGTATGGGTTTGGTGGGATTACTGCAGTAGCAGTGAATCAGTGAAATGAGAAAGTGGGAACACTATAAGAAGTGGAAGAGATAGGAATGCAGGAAGAGGTACAGGTAGTAGGCAGGGCCAGCCAAGACAGGCTTGTTTCACCCATCCTTGGTGATTTGATTATCCAATGTGTCAAGTCTGCACAGCTCAGTCACCACCACTGTAGTGGTACGGTAGAGAGAGGGTAAGGAAAAGGAAGTGCGATGTGGAGTTCAAATTGTTTGCTGTATCTCAGTGCAGCTCCCTGGGACTAAGTGAAATTTTTCAGTAGTCTTCTTACGTATCTGAAATGCACACATGATGAATACTCTCAGACTCCCTTGAAAATTAGTTATTTTTCCTGTATTTTATTCCTGTTATGAAGATTAAACAATACTTTTATTTTGAAAAAAAGATGCTTGGAGTGCTGTTATTTTCCCAAAGCTCCCAAGGAGAAGGTTGCAGAGTAGGCAAAGCTGTCATGATGTGTATATGGTCTGCACGATCTTCCAGGGTAGAACTGTGGGGTTTGTACTGTACAAGAGGAGAGGGAAAGCTTGTCATGCACCAGATGTTGGAAAGTATGTGAAGTGCAAATAACAGAACCATAGCAGAGAAACTGCTGTTTATAAAGGAACCCAGTTCTGAATTATGCTGGTCCTCAAGGGCAACAAGTATTGAAAATTTAAAAACCATTAAGGAAAATGGACTGAGAAATAAATATTAAAGAAATAAAGTAGACTGCAACTCCAAGCAGGTCCACAGAAATCTATGCTGGGAACCACTGTCTCCTCGTATTTCAAATTCATAAACAGTTGTTGGGAAACACTGTTTGCCTGCATTTTCTTTGGGCTACAGAGTAATGGAAATGCATTATCAGGGTCTGATTTCTTCGACCTGTGTTTAATTTGTTTCAGGGTGCCAAGGGACCAGTGGGCACCATTTTAATGGAAGTAAGTAATCACCTTACAGCTAACTGTATACTACATGGAATTATCTTTAGTCCTCCGTTTGTAATCACTGACAGCAATGAGCACAATTAGCTGTTTTGAACCAGTATCTTTTCCATGTGCTTGTCAGAGTGTGCAGTGGGTTCTTCCATTCTGCAAGCAACCAAGGAATGAGAAACAATTATGCGTGTGGATTAAAACCATGTGCTAGCTTTTGCAAACTGTTGGACCATTAATATTCATTTATCAGTTTCTTCATATCAGTTGACATACCAGCTCATGTTAGGGTTGCTTTTTCCCCTCTTGTAAAGGAAGGCATTTCTTCAGCAACAGTTATTTTCACTGGGAATAGAAGTGCAGAATTTCTTCACAGTCTTAATCCCACATAAAATGAACACTTCTGAGTAAAGGCTTCATTAATCCTTGCATGGGTGACTACCTGCAGGCAATACTGTTGAAGGTATGTTCTATGTCCGGATGGCATCCTCCTCTCCTTCATGGACCTCTCTCTTCCTATGTGAGTCGCTACTGGAATGCCCATTGTTTATGGAAGTGCCATTGACTGGTGACATCCTAGATCAATTTATTAAACAAAATGAAGAATGGATAGATGTTGGGGTCCCTCCCCTGCCATGGAGCCCTGGGAGAGGGGCCCTGAGGGCACAGACACGGGGTTTCCCTGCCCCTGCTCAGCCTCGTTCCCATTGGTTGGTTTGTGTTCCCTGCACGGGCAGAAGGACCCTTGGTCCCGTGACTGGAACAGTTCCTCGGCAGAGCCTCGGCCATGCGGCTGGAGAAATAAACATCTCTCTGAAACAGCTATCAAGAATCTGTCTGTCCGTATATATTTCCTTTCCACGGGACTCCTGGTTTGATATATGCGTGTTGCAGGATCCCCACTGCAACATAATGGTGGAGAATTGTGAGCAGAACGATCCCCGATCCCTAAGCGACTGATTTGTGTGAGTAAACCCTGGAAACTTTGGATTCCTCTTCTTGGTTTTGTTTTGCTGTTCCATATCTAAACCATGGAGGAACTGTGGGAAGACTCTTGGCTCTCAGAGCCGCATATGGACATTTATCTTAAACTTAAAATGATTCTTGAACAACGATTTGTAAATTTTAGCTTGATTCAAGCTCATAAAGAACTGAGACACTTCCTGGCATGGTTGTTTAAGAACTTTTTCTATGTTTCTTGGGATTTAATTCTTACCAAGGGCTTTTGGAAAACCGTTTGGACACAGTTAATATTGGAGTCAAAATATATGCCGATGGAAGAATATTTTCGTGAATATTATTCAATTACCGAGACTGTTGAGCAATGTCAGCTGTGTCCTGGCGAAGGGAAGCCTGGCGCAGGGACCGTGCGGCCCAGGCCACGTGCACCGAGCGCTCTGCGAGCAGCAACGAGGCAGTTCCCGCGCGCGGGCGGAGCCACGCGAGCCGCAGTGTCAGTGGCGGAGCGAGGCGCGGCGAGAGCGGCGGGACCCGGCGGTGCCCGCCCGGCCCCGCGCAGCGCGTGGTGGAGCGAGCCCCGGGAACGCCCGGCCGAGAGGGGCGGCGCGCGGGCGGCGGTGGCGGTGGAGCGGAGCCGCGCCCAGCCGAGACGTGCGCTGGAGCGGGGCGCGGGGGAGTCGTTGCTTGGGGGCCTGGCCGAGACGTGGGTGCAGCGCCTGGCAGCGGCAGCGAAACAGCGACCAGAGGAGGCGACGCACGGAGAACTGAGCGGCGCGGCCCGGCCCGGCCCGCGCAGCCCCGAACGCGACCCCGGGAAAAGCACGCAGGCACCAGCAGCCCCGACAATTCCAACACGGGAGCGACCGAAGGAGAGAGCAAAGACGCAGCGAGACAGAAATCAGCAGCCACTCGGAAAAAGGAAAAGATCATAGTAACTAAGATCTTAGGGATAGTAAAATGGTATAATGTTAAGCAAAATTATGGTTTTATAACAAGGTGTGACAACCAGCAAGACATATTCGTGCATAGAACTGCTATTAAAAAGAATAACCCTGAAAAATGCATCCCAAGCTTGGGAGATGGAGAGGTAGTGGAATTCAAAATTATACGAGGTAGAAAAGGGTTACAAGCATCGCAGGTCACTGGGCCTGCTGGTGTTCCTGTAAAAGGCAGTATATATGTTAAAAATTGTAGTCATGTTAGACAATATCTCCATTGTAAACCCCCCCTACAGTCTCCCTTTCCTAATCCCACCTTTCCCTTTTACCCTATGTCTTATTACCTCCAGTGTATTCCCAATCCGTTTTTTCATCCATGGTTTCCCTCACAAAACCATGCTTTTGCCAATTGTTTCCCCAAAAATCCCTTTCCAATGCCGAGTGGGGGATGAAAAAGGGGAGGGAAGAAGTTAAACCCTCTCCTGCCTCAGTTTCCCCATAAAGCATGCTCAGAGAGTTCTGTCTCCCTTCTGTCAGCCCTAAGATGTTCCACAGAATCTGTTTGGGCATTTAAAGACTCAGGAGGGTGGCTTGTTTTGTTTTGAAACTGTTCTTGTTATGTTTATCCAGTTGTTTTCATTCTCCTTTTATTAAAATAAAACGGGTGAGGTGTTGGGGTCCCTCCCCTGCCATGGAGCCCTGGGAGAGGGGCCCTGAGGGCACAGACACGGGGCTTCCCTGCCCCTGCTCAGCCTCGTTCCCATTGGTTGGTTTGTGTTCCCTGTGCGGGCAGAAGGACCCTTGGTCCCGTGACTGGAACAGTTCCTCGGCAGAGCCCCGGCCATGCGGCTGGAGAAATAAACATCTCTCTGAAACAGCAATCAAGAATCTGTCTGTCCGTATATATTTCCTTTCCACGGGACTCCTGGTTTGATATATGCGTGTTGCAGTATCCCCACTGCAACAGATAGATGATTTCTTAATACTTCAGAACATCATTAAATGCCAACAGAATATGTCTAAAAAATGTGCCTAGTTTCTTCAGCAAGAGGGGAGAGTCCCTGTACTACCTATTATTAAAAGGAACTGGACTCTGTGATTCTGGATTTACTGTAATGAAAATTATTTTAGGACCTGGGATACAACCTTCAGCTCAAACCAATAGTGAGTTTCCCAGTCTGGGCTGGTCTGGGGTTTGCCATTAATTCCTTTTTTCATTTTGATCCTGCAGCCTTGTGAACTTGTGAATTTTACCCGAAAAAACTGCCGTAAGTGGGGAACTTCTTTTACCTCTGATTCTGCCTAGTCACTCTTCTTAAATGGAATAGCCTTCACTGAGAACCCTAAAACTGGTAATTTGTATCTGGGTTCAGTTTGACTGGTAGTTGTTAATTGTGAAGGGGTTTCAGCAGGTGTATGAAGCAGATATACATTTCTTGCTCATTTTTCCTATGTGTTTATTACAAAAACACTAACAAATATCTCTTTTCCTCATTAAAGAGTAAATTAATCTTTGGCATTGTGCCAATACCCTTTGGGGAGTTCTCTTAGCGAAGACAGTATTTGTATATCAGCTGTCCTCCAGATTACGTGTGTGCATTCTCAGACATGTGTGCTCAGCAGAACCCAGGACAATTTTTAAAAATTCTTATCCAGTAAAATTGCACTGTTTCATGTATTTGATTGTAAAAGAGGAATGTGGTCTTGCACTGACAGACTCTGTCAGTTGTCTGAACTTTTAGTCAGGCTCTTTATTGAAAGCAAATGAATATTTGAAATTATTTTAATATGAAATTATATGAAATTATTTTAATGCATATGAGTCCAAAATAATTTAATTGCTCTCCCTCTCTTCCTTCCAGCATGCGCATCAGGTAAGCCCACCTGGTCTCTGCACATCCATTCTTTTATAGACTTGAAGAAAAAACTAACAATGTTTGAGTTGTGGAAAGGTTCTCACACAACTTTCCTGCTTCGATATACAGACGCATGTCCAGCTTATCCAACTGAAGTGGTATTTGCCTTGGATATGTCTGATGACGTTACACCAGCTGCATTTGAAAGAATGAGGAACATTGTTACCTTATTGCTGAAGACTGTTAAGATCAGTGAAAGCAATTGCCCAACAGGCGCTCGTGTCTCTGTTGTTTCTTTCAATACCAACATGCACTACCTCATCCGATTCTCAGAATTCCAAAAAAGCAACTTGCTGCTACAAGCAGTCCAGAGAATCCCTCTAGAGAGATCCACTGGAAAACGAAATATTGGGGCGGCCATGAGATTTGTTGCAAGAAATGTCTTCAAACGTGTTCGTCAGGGCATCCTCACAAGGAAAGTTGCCCTGTTTTTTACCAATGGTCCATCACAGGATGATGTTGCCATCAGCACAGCTGTGCTTGAGTTGAGTGCCTTGGATATCACTCCAGTGGTTATTGCCTTCAGTGAAGTGCCAAATGTCAGACGTGCCTTCTCTGTAAGTATTGGAAACTGAGTCCGTCACCCGTTTGCTGAGTATCTGCTTGATATTTGAGCGAATCCTGTTCTCAAGCCACAAAGTTCTACAGGAACTATCCAATCACTTATTAGAAAGGTATACAGTAAATGTTACTGTTTTAACAAAGAAACAGTGTTTCACTGCACTATAATGATCACCATCTGACCTCTTTCTGCACATGAATTATAAATCACTTGTGCTTTTAGGGCAAATCAGAGAATTTTCATAATGCTGTGTTAATTTCACTTACTTACCTATGCCATTATACTCCTGAAGTTGTGACACGTAATAACTATGTAACTAACAAACTCTGGCCCTAGTTTCTAGAAAAAGTAGTAGAAGGCTTCAAGCACACTAGGTTCTTTCAAAAGAACATTAAGTTAGCAAAGCTCCTTTTGATGTCTTTAGTGCCATTAGTACAGGAGAAAATGATGAAATTTTGTTTTAAAATATGACTTCCTATGAAAGATAGCAAACAAAAATAAGCAGTCTATTTTACAAGGTACAAAAGGAAGGCAATTCTGAATTTATTTAAGGTTTCATAATATAGATTCTATGTTCTCTGTCTTTTCAATTTGTTTAATATCATCTGTGCTCAGTTTTAATTTTAAATAAAATCCTTTCCAGCTGTTATTTCCTCAAAATTTTCCTTCTAAAAGGAAATATGTTCACTTGTACATGATGAAAAGTGCAAAACTTGGAGTCTAAGTTCTGATCTAGCAACATCCAAGTCAGCCCTTTATTATTCATATTATATTTGTTCTCATGCAGCCTCATATTTCTTAGTTGATTCTTGTATTTTTCTGGCTGAATGATAATTTAGCAGAATAAAAAATTTCTGCTGACATATGAGAAGGAAGCTTATAGTTTATTGCCTGGGTTGCTTCACAGGATAAGCAGGAGCAAGAATCAGTATTTTCTTTACTTAGTATAAACAGATTGAAACTCTGAATGCATGTGATGGCATCTGGTGACTTTACATAAATCAGCCTTCAGAGTAGAAAAGTTTAAAAGAGCTGCTTAGCAGGGGGAAAGGCAAAATATTCTCTGCCCAGCACTCCCTTAAATTTGAAATGATGGCAAGGCAATCAGCCTCACCACCACCCCCCAAGTAAATACAACTTCCCTTTTTCTTTCAGATGGATTTCTGCCCTTGCAGTTGAGAGTTGGTGTAATCTTTATGATCCTACAAGTCTGTAGCCACAGATACTTATTGGCTTTACTTTGCTTTAGGAACTTCAGTTTAGAGATCACTCACACAGTCATTGCCAATTCTAATTCTTTTGAAGAGTTCTATGTATAACATTCTTTACAGATGTTAATAAGAATTTGTGTTGTGTATAACACACAAAGCTGAAGTTTAATGCAAAGAAGTAATTATTTCTTTGCTCACCATTATATCCTGTAATACTGTGATATCTTAGAGCCATTTTTATTTATCTTAGTCCACAAGGAAATGTTTTTCCATTGGACCACATTTGGATGAGGTTGGGTGGTGGTCAGTGAAATTGTAGAATTCTGGAGCTTCTTCAGGGTTCCTCAAGCAATTCTGTGTTCAAATCTTCTACTGTAAAGATTGTCTTTCTTCAGATGATCACAGGAAGCACATAGGTTGTTCTCATGCTAGAACTTTCTAATGCTAGAATTTTCTCTCCCAAGAAATCATCTTCACTCTTTGTCCCAGAAAGAGCTGAGATATCCTGCCCTTTTCTCTGTAGAAAAATAGCACCCATTAAGAAAAGGTGATAATCCTTCACTGGCAGAAAAAACAAAACGAAAAAAGAAAAAGTTTTAATACGTTTTGCCCATCTTCTAATGTTACTTTTGTGCCTGCTTTAAAACACAGATTGATGACACTAGAAGATTTCAATTATTTGTTTGGGAAAGACAAGAGGATGAAAATTTGGAGGGCATCACATATTGTACACTTTGCTTTGGTAAGACATTTTACTAATTGCATCCGTTGTATTGGTCTATTTACCATTTCAATGACAAATTCTATAGCTTTTATTTTGCAAAGTAGTGATGGGGATTTTTTATGGTACACCTTAAACATGCCTGTGCTGAAATATAAAAGAAAAATATTAATGAACAACACATTGGTCAGAATCCTACTGCCATAAATGGTTCTACAAGGAGTTTGCAGAGATGTGTTAAGAACAGTATAGTTGGTTGCATGGAGCAACTCAGCCCATGGAGGTGTCTGAGTGTTCCCATTACAGGTTGGCTACAAGACAGTGCTGTGGCTGTTTCTTGTCATCTCCAAGAGAAACTTCACTCCTTTACAGTGGAAACTTCACTCCCTTTTCTGTCTCTGACATTCCAGCCAGTTGAACCCTTCTGCAGCTGGGCCTTCTTGCCCTCTGTGACAGATCATTTTGTGTTTACAGAATACCACTGCTGAGGAGTTACAATTCTAACTTCCTCTTCAGTGGATGGTAAGAATTAGAATCTCAAAACCACAAAAGCTGTATAATTAATTTCTGTCTCAGCCATGTGAAATGAATTACTGTGTTTAGCATTTCCTTTTTAACAGAAATGCACTTAAAATAGCAGTATGATTTTGGGAAACCAGGCTCATTTGCTATAAATTCTACACTGTGAGAGGGGAAGAAGCTACTAAATGATAATATGTCAAAATGTTAAACAATGACCTGAGATGAAAAATAGAGTTTGATTCTGTGTCCTTTACAATGTTTAGATTTGAACAGAAGAAAATTTCTCCTGGGAACTGTTATCCATGAAGTTTTACCTTATGAATCTTTTTCTGCTCTTAGGCATGAATAATTTCCCATGGTATCTCAAAAACTTCTTCATCTGTCGTTCCTTGCTAGAACAAAAAAATTTCAAGCTCCCATGTTGTTGGCTGGTGGTTTTTTGTTTGTTGTTTGTTTGGGGTTTTTTTTGTTGTTTGGTTTTTCTGGATCAAAGTTTAAGAATAATAAAAAAGATTCTTTTGTAGTGGGCTGACCCTGTCTGGATGCCAGGCACTCACCAAAGCCTCTCTATCTTTCCCCTCAACAGCTGGGCAGGGGATAGAAAATATAATGAAGGGTTGATGAGTTGAGATAAGGACAGAGAGAGATCACTCATCAAATACTGCCATGGGCAAAACAAACTCTAATTAGAAATATTAATTGAATTTATTACTAACAAAATCAGAGCAGGATAATTAAAAGTAAAATTAGACCTTAAAAGCACCTTCCCCCCACCCCTCCCTCCTTCCCAGTTCTACCTTCTCCCCACCAGCAGCACATGGAGATGGGGAATGGGGGTCATGGTCAGTTCATCACACTTTGTTTCTGCCATTGCTCAGGGAGAGTGTGGGGTCCCACCCATGGGACATAGTTCTTCATGAACTTCTCCAACACGAGATGGGAGTCCATCCCACAAGTAACAGTTTTCTGCAAACTGCTGCAATGTGAGTTCATCCCACGGGCAACAGTCCTCCCCAGACTGCTGCAGCATGGGTCACTCTTCCATGGGGTGCAGTCTTTCAGGCACAGGGTCACAAGTCTTGCCAGAAAACCTGCTCCAGCCTGGGCTCCTCTCTCCATGGGTCTGCAGGTCCCTGCCAGGAACCTATTCCAGCATGCGCTTCCCACAGGTTCACAGTCTCCTCTCAGGCATCCACCTGCTCCAGCATGGGGTTCAGCCATAGGCTGCAGCTGGATCTCTGCATCCCCATGGATCTCCATGGGCTGCAGAGGCACAGCTGCCTCACCATGGTCTTCACCACAGGCTGAAGGGGAATGTCTGCTCTGGTACTTGGAGCACCTCCTCCCCCTCCTTCTCCGCTAACCTTAATGTCTGCAGAGTTGCTCCTGTCACATATTTCCACTCTGATTTTCTCTGGCCACAATTAAATCTGCACAATAGCTTTTTTCCTTCTTCTTGTTCTTAAATATGTTATCACAGAGGCATTTCCACCATTTCTAATTGGCCTTGGCCAGTGGCATGTCTCTCTTGGAGCTGGCTGGCATTGGCTCTGCGGGACATGGAGGAAGCTTCCATCAGCTTCTTACAGAAGCCACCCCTGTAGCCCCCCCACTACCAAAACCTGGCCACACAAATGTTATACAGATCTACAGGACTGTGTGAATTTTTTTTATAAATCATTGGTTTTGTTGTATTGCTAAATAATTCAATGCCTATTGGCTCTTCCTCTCTAGATAAATGCAATCCAAGAACCAACTGTGAGGTGCCTTTTTCTCCCCTGGTTCAGATGGATATGGATATCACTTACATCATGGACAGCTCTCGCAGCATTAGCAGTGAAGAGTTTCAGAGAGCCAAAGACTTTGTGAGCAACATGTTGGATCAGTTTGTCGTTTCCTCACAGCCAAATGAATCATATGGAGGCATCAGAGTGGCACTGGTGCAGCAGGCTCCCAGGGGCTTCCTGCCTGACAGAAACCAGACACCTGTGGCCTTGGAGTTTGATCTAGTCACATACAGCAATAAAGATTTGATGAAGAAACACATCCAAGAGTCTGTTCACCAACTGGAAGGGCCATCAGCCATTGCTTCTGCTCTACAGTGGACAGTTGAAAACGTGTTCTTTAAAGCCCCCAGACAAAGAACTCACAGGGTCATATTTACAATAGTTGGAAGCAAAACAAGCACATGGGACAGAGAAAAGCTGAGAGAGATTTCACTCGGAGCCAAGTGCCAAGGATTCACCTTGTTCACTCTTGCACTTGGCAGAGATGTGAGTGACAATCAGCTGGTGGAGATGTCAAGCTCCCCCACAGACCAGCACTTACTGACAGTGGGCAGGCTTTCCACACCAGAGATGGTGTATGCTCAGAGGTTTAGCCGGGCATTCCTAAATCTTCTACAACGTAAGTATCACACAGTGGCATTTGCTTAAGTTATGGAATGAAAGACAAATGCTGTGTAGAAAAAGGTAGTCAGTATGTATATGTTACCATTCAGTTCCTGGTCATACTTAGCTGCTTATCTTTCATGATTAGTTTACCTTAGATGCTGGACATTAATGATAGTGCCAGTAATGACAGAACAGCATTCTATTCTAGTCTTAAGTAGTCTTTTCCCCTTAAGGTTTTATTTAATGTGTGGCTTTGTGGACTCCACTTTCACTAAAGATGGACCATTCTTCAGCTAAGAGAACATCATATTCCTGATTTAGGCCCACATTTCTCCTCAGACCATTGGCAAATCCAGATTTACTGAGCTGTTTATGCCTATTTAGGCTTTTGGACAGGTACAGGATAAATATTTAGCACATTTGACCTTAACCTCTATACGGAACAGAGAGAGGACTCACTTTTCAAGACACATTTATGAAGATTAGAAGGTCTTAGATGCTTTGACATGGAAACAAGAGAATATCAAAAAGGAAATCGCCATTTATTTAAAATCCTCATCAGGAGCATATGCTTGGAGATGTCAAATTTTCTATAGAAGGATAAATAGTGTATTACAGAGCAAGACAAAAGTACAAAAGACTGGTTTAGGAGTCATTCTCATCTAGCTGATCTCTATTATAATTTTCATTTTCCTGGACATGGTGTCTGTCACTCGGGATGTAGTGTGTTACTTAATGAAAGATGCAAATTCCGGTTCACAAAAACAGCCATGTAGTGGTTTTTTATTAACGGTATTGGGGTTTCATGGACTTTAAAACTCACCTATGTTACCTGTGCTTTCTCACAGAAGAAATGAACAGTTATCCTTCACCTGAACTTCAAGAAGAGTGTGAAAACTTAGATCGGGGAGATGTACAACAGGAGGCATCTACGACAGAAAGGTTGGAAATCGCCTATTTAACTTCTTGAGTGTGTACCTCTGAATGTAAGATTTCTCCCTTTGGGTTAGTAGTTACATTCAAAGTAGTTATAATAGAAATGGGATCGGGGTCAAAATTTTTTCACGTTTTTCAGAAGGAATGAACCAGATGCATTTTTCAAGGTCATATTGGTGCTTAAATATATTTTTCCCCCCCTATCCCTGGAAGGATGCCTTTTCCTGGAATGGCTGAAACTGGTTCCAGTCAAGTTTTGGAAGACGTGGAAAAAAATAAAAGTAGAGTCATGAAGAGTATGAAAGAGAATGCCAAAGAACCTGTATACACAATGCCAGAAATGAGAGATGATTTTGTGGAGAATGAACATTTCACAGAGGAAGATCCTAAAAGAGAAAAGCCTCAAGAGTGTGGAAAAGCTCAGGAGAAGAACAAGAAAAACTTAAAGACAACAGTAGAAACTAGAGGTGCCTGTAATGATTATGGTATGATTCGAGAATATGAAAATCTCTTTTAATTCAGTAAAAAGACTAAATTGTGAAGGACTCAATTGAATATTTTTACAAGAGGAAGAATTCCAAATTACATTTTTCCAAAGCTTTTAGTCACCATATATTAGTATTCAGTCCAAATCTATATAGTAATTAAAGACTGAATTACAGGTGTCATTATAACTTCAGTTTCGATTTATAACTTTTTGTAATAATATCATATAAAGTTCTAATCCACCTTACTAAAACAGTCAATCATTTTAAAATCCCTAAGTTGCACTGCAATTAGTGAGTTACTCCTGCTGTTAATTTAGCTGAACGTGGAGGAGCTAAATATATCTCTGCTACAGTCTGTTCCTGTAGGAAGAACAGGATCCATCAGCAGAGGTATCAAAATATATATACTTCATGGTTTTGACTTTGTTTCCTAATGATGCATTTTTCATTGCAGATTTGCCATTAGATATAGGTATGGGAAGCTGATTGTGAGATTATTTGTCACTGATATTCTTTTAACACTATTGAGTGTTTTTCTTTTTTAAACTACAATTAGAGAGAATTTATGTGAAAATAAATGAAAAGGTATCTGGACAGTTTGGGGTGTGGTTGCTCATTTTTACAGCTGTTATCCATTTGTTTTTCATCTCTCTCCACTCAAGAATGGTTCTGGAAATGTCTGGTAGCCTCATTCATGATGAGAGAGGATTAGTAACAGGAAGATATAAATGAATATATAAATAAAATATTTCCTTTGAGGAAGTAGTCATGGTCACTGCATTTAAGTGAGAAATGACCCAAGTCAGTTATGAGAGATGTATGAACTGCCTTTCCCAATCCCGTGCTGTAGTTAGTGACCCAACAGTTTACTTCTAAAAACATGTTCCAGAACTTGCCTTTTGAGAGATGTACTTTGTGCTCATCTCTTGCTTGAAATTTTTGCTTTTCAGTTGGTTAGGAGAAGGTTATGTCATTTTAAATCTTTAAAATGTATTGTTATTGGTATATTTCTTTATTTCTCAGTTCTTCCTCTTTAGTGTTGTACTGGCACCAAAGTCTAGAGCTGCCTTTCTGTCTTCTTTTGAGTAACTCCAAATTTACATCGATGAAAGATGATTTGATCTGTTCTTACTGAATACCAGATTGCTACAAACTATGCTTCTCTCACCTGCTTTGCTAATTTATGCAGTTTGAATCTGTAATACTCTTGGATTTGGCTAAGAGACTATCATGGATAGTTTAACAACCTATGTATATTAATTTACGAAATTTTATTGATGGATACCAGTATAAGAAGTTGGAATAAAGAAGAGGGGAATTATTAAAAAGTTTATTCTACTAATCCCTATGGACCAGGTATAGTTATTTTAGAATCATTTAAATAAAAATTTTATGTTAGAAAAGTAAACACCTTTTAGCATTCCTTCTGTTTATGGCAATGAAAATCTTCTTGTTTCAGAAATTCTTTCTGGGTAAAGATATCATGAAAAGAGGGTGTTCACGCTGACACTGTGGGGTTATAGATGAATACTTAGTGAATCTTTATAAGACCTTGAAGACTGGCTACTTTTGTCTGACAGTTTGCACTGAACATTGCTTTTCCCTGAATTTACAATTCTGAGAAGGGTAGACTTTTCTTTCATTAAATCTGTCTCTTATTTCCCTTTTCCAGATGCATGTGACCTTGTTCAAGATAGCGGAGAATGTCAGAATTACATTTTGAAGTGGTACTACGACAAAGAGCAGAAAATGTGTGGTCAGTTCTGGTATGGGGGCTGTGGAGGCAATAAAAATAGATTTGAAACACAAGAAGAATGTGGATTCTTGTGTATAGAGTCTTCCTAGTGCAGAGACACTTAAATTACATTAATTTGTCAGTTAGACTATCAGGTTGATGTGGAAAAGGCATTCAAAGAGGAAGCTTTACATAACCACTTGGCTCCCATATTTCAGTTGAAAGAAATACTTGATTATAAAGTTATTATCTGGTAACGTAACTGTGAAAATAAAATTTAGGCTATTTCTCCATTGATCTAACATGTTGAGTATTGAGAAACTCTTGTTAGCCAACAGTGCATTGTTTAAAAGGCATAAGAGTATTGAAACTTGACTTTCTTCCATAAATACAAAAATATGCACTTTCTGAATATACTGCATAAAATAAAGCAGTGCCTCAGAGAATTACACAAAATAATATCAGATGCAAGACACTAACATCAAAATATTTTGATGTGTTTGCTTACATTTATCCTCCTTATAGAAAATACCAGAAAGCATTTAGATCTCAAATGACAGAATTCCTACAACTTAATTCACTTAACAGGGTTTAAGAGATTTATTACCATAGAGTCATTCTTGGCTTCTTTTTTTTTTTTTTTTTCCTTCGGAATAATCCAATATGTGAATAAAATCAATCATTCTCAAATGTTTTACTTCTGTTGTTAGTTCTTGAAACAGGTGTAAGCATATTCTCATGGTGTGGCTTTCCATTGGTAAATAAGCATTGGTCCCCTTTCCTAGTTACCAGATGTTAGACAAGTGCTTTTATTTTAGAACATTAGATTTTCATGGCTGCTCTCGAGTGAAAGAAAAAATCCTGAGGACATCTGATTGAGGACAGTAAATGCAGTGCCCTGCAGAAGGGTAGGACTTAGCTGAAATCTCATACTCTGATGACTTACCCAAACTCTGTTGTTGCCCACTTTATGGCTGTAGATGTCACGGTGCATTTAACTTTGTCACCACAGGCCATTCTGCAGAGGTGGCTGTACTCACCTGGAATTTTATTCTTCTCTGGATTCACTTACAAGATACAAGAATAGATCTAGCAGCATCTTTCTATATGCTCCCTTGAAAGAAAGAAAAAAGATTAAACTGGAAGAAGAGCTGTAAAAATTTTGCAGAAAATGTTTCTTACTTAAGAAATAAAGTGAAATAATGACATATATTCCATACATGAAGATGGATGTCACTGGATATAAAACAATATGTGCCAGCTTTCCTTGTACAAAATTTTAACACTCCCTTTAAAAATACTGGGTTTGCTCTGATTCAGAGAAATCCCATGCATGACAGTGAGCTCTTCTTAGCAGAATGGGAGGGCTGGTTACACTACTGACTCTATGGAAAGAAGTTCTTGTCCGCTTGCAGAAGAAGCTAGCAGGGAATTCTATGATCAGTATTAGAGGGGCCCTGCTTCCAGCCGCGTGAAGGAGAGGGATAACTGGGTTTGCTGAACTGTGTGGATTTGATGGCCTGACATATCAGACCCACAGGAGTACAAGGCTTTAGTAGACACTGGTGCACAGTGTGTCCTAATGCCATCAAGCTATGGAGGAGCACAAGTCATTTGTGTTCCTGGAGAGACGGGAGGATCCCAGCAGCTGACTCTGTTGGAGTCTGAGATTAGCCTTAGACTGGGAATGAGTGGTGAAAGCATCCCATTGTGACTAGACCAGTGGGTCCATACATCCCTGGCATAGACTGTCTCAGGAGAGGGTATTCCAAGGACCCAAGAAGGTATTGGTGAGCTTTCAGTGTAGCTGTCCTGGAGACAGAGGAAATTAAACAGCTGTCTGCCTTACCTGGTCTCTTAGACGGCACATGTCATGTTGCTGAAGGCTGGAGAACAATAGGTGCCAATCACTACCACAGCAGTGCACCAGAAGCAATATTGCATCAACTAAGACTCCATGATTTCCACCGATAAACTGATTTGTTGACTGAAGAGCCCAGGAGTGATCAGCAGGACCTGCTCGCCCTTTAACAGCCCCATGTGTCCAGTGAGAAAGCTTAATGGAGGATGGAGGCTGACAGCAGACTACTGTGGCTTGAATAAAGTCATGCCACTGCTCAGCACCACTGGATCAGACATGCTGAACTTCCATATGAACTGCAGTCAAAGGCAGCCAAGTGCTGTGCCAAAATTAACATTTGCTAATGCCTTTTTTTCAGTCCCTTTGGCGGCAGAGTGCAGGGCACACTTTGCTTTCACTTGGAGGTATTATTGTATACCTGAAATCAGCTGCCCCGGGGTAGAAAAAGGCCCTACTCCCATGGACTGATGCAGACTGCCCTGGAGCAGGGTGAAGATCCAGAACACCTGCAGTACATTGATGATACCATTGTGTGGGGCAATACAGCAGAAAAAGTTTTTGCGAAAGGGAAGAAAATAGTCCAAATCCTTTCGAAATCCAGTTTTGCCATAAAACAAAGTAGAGTGAAGGGACCTGCACAGGAGATCCAGATTTTTAGGTGCTTCTCCTGACACCCTGATTACCCATGTTGGATTGGATGTTCTGAGGGAGGCTTTCCTGGGCACATCATGCAACTAATGCTACATGGAGTAAGCGGGTCACATTGATCACATAATGAGTTCAAATAAGGAACCCCAGTCATCCAGGAATTTTGGAAGTGATCATGGACTGGCCAGAAGGCAAAGATTTTGGAATGTCACCTGAGGAGGTAATACATGCTGAAAAGGCCTCACTATAGAATAAGTTAGCAGAATATGAGAAGCAATATGCCTTCTTTACTGGGTGGAACCTGCCATCCTGTGAGAAGGCATCAGATATGGAAAGCCACTGCATGGAGTCCCTTACTACAAGTCACAGAAACTGCTGAAGGAGAAGGTGAATCGAGTCAATTTGCAGAGGTCAAAGCCGTCCAGCTGGATTTAGACTCTGCTGAATAGGAAAAGTGGTCAATCCTTTATACTGATTCCTGGATGCTGGCAAGTGCCCTGTGGGCCTGGCTGCAGCAGTGGAAGCAAAATAACTGGCACTATAGGGCTAAGCCCATCTGGGCTGCCATATTGTGGCAAAGTACTGCTGCCTGGGTGGAGAATCTGGTTGTGCAGGTACATCATGTAGATGCTCATGCACCCAAGAGTCGGGCCACTGAAAAACGTAAGAACAACCAGCAGCTGCCAAGACTGAAGTGTGTCTCAGGTGGATTTGGATTGGCAGGATAAGCGTGAATTATTTCTATCTCAGTGGGCCCATGACACCTCGGGACATCAAGGAAGAGATAGGTGGGGTTGTGACTGAGGAGTGGACTTAGCCATAGACATTATCCATGGATGTGAAAAATGCAATTAAGCAAGCCAGGCTGTTAAAACCTCTTTGGTACAGAGGACAATGACTGAAATACAAGTATGGGGAGGCCTGGCAGATTGACTATGTCACTCTCCCTAACCCATGACGGCAAGTGCCATGTGCTTACAATGGTAGAAACAACCACCAGATGGCTGGAAACATACCCTGTGCCCCATGCCACTGCCCAGGACGCTATCATGGGCCTTGAAAAGCAAATCTTAGGGCAACACAGTACTCCAGAAAGAAATGAATCATTGGAACTCATTTCCAAAACCATCTCATAGATACTTGGGCCTAAGAACATGGCATTTGAGTGGGTGTATCACATTCCCTATTGTACAGCAACCCCTAGAAAGATCAAACAATGTAATGGACTGTTAAAGACTGCACGGAGAGCAGTGGGTGGTGGGACCTTCAAATACTGGCATTTAGCATTTAGTGAAGGCTGCCTGGTTAGTGAACACCAGGGAATCTGCCAATCAGACTGGCCCTGACCAGTCAAAAATTTACATACTGTAGAAGGGGATAGAATTCCTGTAGTGCACATTAAAAATGTGATGAGGAAAACTGAGTTATTCGTACCTTAGGCAAGGCAAACCCTTTCTACACTAGTCCCAGCAGCTAGAAAGGACTGCCATGGTTTAACCCCAGCCAGCAACTAAGCCCCACGCAGCCAAGGAAGAGAACTGAGAATGTAAAAGGGAGAAAACTCAAGGGTTGGAACAAAGGCAGTTTAATAGGTGAAGCAAAAGCCATGCACGCAAGGAAAGCAAAACAAGGCATTCATTCAACACTTCTCATGAGCAGGCAGGTGTTCAGCCATCCTCAGGAAGGCAGAACTACCTCATGTGTAATGGTTACTTGGGAAGATAAATGCCATCACTCTGAACATCTCCCTTTTTGTTCTTCCCCAGCTTTAGATGCTGAGCATGTTGCCATGTGGTATAGAATATCCCTTGGATCAGTGTGGATTGGCTGTCCCAGCTGTGTCCCCTCCCAACTTCTTGTGCTTCTCCAGCTTTCTTTATGGCGCGGTGGGGTGAGAAACAGAAAAGGCCTTGTGTAGGTTACGGACGGGAGATCTCTGTAAGCAGATCTTGGAACACATGCGGTTTATTGCAAAGGGCGTGGGTATAGGGGCACTGCTCAGAGCTGCAGCTGGCAGCTCTGAGCAGGCCCAAGAGAGCAAGAGAGTAAGCGAGTAAGTAAGGAGAGAGAGAGAGAGAGAGAGTGTAAGAGTGTGCGAAGAGTAAGAGAGGAATGGAATGGAATAGAATGGAATCTTGGTTACAATACAATAAATCATCTTCTGTACTGAATATTCTAATTGTCACTAACCAATCTAATACAAGATACAAATCCTATAGCATTTACATACACCCTGTAAGAGTTCTTATATTACCATAGAGTGTTACATCTTAACTTCTAAAAACTACTCTTTGGACCCCTTCTGCTGAGCTAGTAGGGTCTGCTCTGACCCTTGGACCTGCCTGCAAGCAGAGGGTATTGTTCAATCAAGAGGGGATTACCTTCAGTTGGCCATACCATTGTTTTCCAGTTGTTCAGTAACTAAGACTTGGTATTTCAAAAGTGGCTTTCATTTCGATGTTGCCTGTAGTTTTCATATTCCCAAAATCTTTTGTCAGGCAATCATATTTATAAGGCTTTCCTGTTTCATCTTCCCCAACAGCCTTGACTCTGTGCAAGCACTGTTCTGCAATAACCAAAACATCCCTGACTTATCAACAGTGTTTTCATCACAAACCCAAAACCAACCTCTATACCAGCTACTGTGAAGAAAATCAGCTTTACCCCAGCCAACAAACACCAGCACATGCTCCACCCCTATAAGCACTGGGTTGACCATGGCTGGATATCAGGTGACGACCAAAGCCACTCTTCATACTCTTTCCCTGCTCCAGTGTGGGGTCCCTCCCACGGGGTGCAGTCCTTTGGAAAGAGGCTGCTCCAGCATGGGACCCCTACAGAGTCACCAGTCCTGCCAGCAAATCTGCTCCAGCATGGACTCTTCTCTCCAAGGGACCAGCTTTCTAGATGTTCAAATTTTTGGTCTATTTCTAGACCAAATAAAGTCTCTGTGCCCTTTTTATAGCCCTACATAAAACTGCACTTCTCTAGATGAATTATGTTATAGTTGTCATCGGCCATTCTTGCCTGTCTCACCTCTTCCCCTCAACAAGGCCAAATCCCTGAGCAAAGCTTTAGTTACTGTAGAATTCTAGTAGCAGTCTTTGATAAGAGTTTTGTAACAGCTGATCATTTCATGCCTGGATAGTTACAGTCCAGATGTCTGTCAGGCCTGTCAGCTGAAGAAACTGTCCAAGCGCTTGAAGGTGTTTTTAATGTTGTATCAGTCTGTCCATCAATGAAAAATCCAAGAGTTTACACAAGCCAAGAAACTAATTTGTCAGAGTAACACCACTCTGGGGTCTTTAGTCAAAGGAGGTTTCTCTGAGGATATGAGTTCTTCTAGGTGACACCTTCTGCTCATTTGTATCACCTTTGCTTTGTCAAGGTCAATGTTCCCTGACTGTTTTACCCTCACAGAGTGGTCTTTGTGCTCTTTTCCACACGGTATGTCTTCTGCTCTTGGGACCTGGCCTTTTTCAGGAGGTGAAAGAAGAGAGAAAGAAGTTTCCAACAGTCTCTGAACCTCTGGGGCAATTATTCTGCAGCCTCGTGACAGTGCTCCTCTCCAACAACTCTGCAGGACAGCCTGTTAGCAGGTGTACATCACTATGTCTCTCACAGGAAGCAAGAAAAAATGATTCAAATGACTTCAGAGGCAACTGGCATAAGTCCAACTCCCATCAAATATGAATGCACCTTCTGGACAATAGACAATTCTGCCACGTCCATCTACTGTTTCCCGAGTCAAGCAGTGTAGTGAAGCATTTTGTATGACCCATTTCTGCCCAGATTGCTTTCTTTCTGGGTGAGTGCATGTTTCATGTTCCAGGGATGTCTGTCTGCAGATTTGAAGATCTTAGGGGAAATCTTTTTACTTCCAAATCCCCTTCTTGCTTTTTGAAAAAAATAAAGTAAATAAATAAGAAATATAAAAATCTTATTGTTAGCTCTTAAGTGTGTCTAATGGAAGATCATATCAGTTTCATCTGAGAAACATGGTATTTGATTGTGAAAACCAGGGACTGCTTGATGATTTCTTCAAATTAAAACACTTGTTAGGAGGAAGCTGTGTATTACGTCTTTCCAGATATTTATTGCTAACCCGTAGAAATAGCTGAGAACACAGCTATTGGGAAACCAATTAACTGTGATCTACAGCAAGGGAGGTCAAGGGTTTACTGTAACAGAGTTGTGAAGGACAATGTTCTCTAGTGGGATCTAAGTGGGAAATACCATATAATTTCTCTTCTTTAATTAGTTTTCTTGTCTAATTTAATCCACAGCTTTAAGTTCTGAGATTCTCTTATCTTTACACTTTTTGTGACAAGAAATCTCTGAGTTGCTACAGAATTCCCAAGGCAAGGCAGTGCTAGCAGCCACAGCCCCAGGAAAGGGCACATCTGAAGGGCCCTCAGGAGCCAAATCTGTAACTGCTAAAACTGAAATTGCAAGTCAGAACTGCCAGCACTGGTAAAAAAATAAAAATATTCTAGTAGTTGAAGACCATGTTGCAATTATCTTATCCCTGTTCTGTTCCTGCCTCCCTATCTCAGCTGTGCCTAGATAACCCCCAGTATCTGTAATGGAGTGCAGGAGACTCTTCCAGAGTCCTTAGATCAGCAGAGCCTGAGCTCATGAGGAAGTTAAGTCCTTGGCTGTAGCCTTGCTGAGGTTTTAAAAGAGCTATCAGCTTTATGTCCAGAAATATTGCGTTGCAGTAGTTTCCACTGACAATTGTTTCCTAATGACTTGGATACACATATATGTGTTTTATACACATATCTTTATGAAATATTATACTAATAATCCTGCAAAATAAATGTTTTGTTGTAGCAAGTGTCCTGTCATCAGTAGACTCATAGGAATCGATTCTTCTCAACTAAAATAAATTCACATAAATCAAACCTCAGAGCACAGTCTTGCCCACTAAAATTAGTGGAACTAAAATCACCACTCAATATTTTGTAAAAAGATTTTCACCACATATTACTTTAAAAAACAAGATGAAAACCTTTTATGGAAAATAGTGGTATATCAATATAAGATACCCAACCTTCTTGAAATCACAAACATGCCCGTTTATTAAGGATTAATAACTGTTCAAAACACTTTTTTTCTTAAATAGTTACCATTTGATTAATAGGTGGCTAGTTAAGTGTTTTCCACTTTCCTCCAAATTGGAAAAAAAAAAAAGCAGGATGCATCTGGAGTTCAACAGAGCCAGCTTTTCCTGGTACACATGCATGTTAAAATCCAGCTTCTTCAACTTTCTGACTGTGGCCATTCTTTTCACCTCCCTCAGAGAGAACCAAAAGGAAGACAAGGGAACATGGGATAACCAGTTAAAAACGGTTTAAAGGTTAAACAAAAATTCTGAAAATACTATGTAATTATGATTTAAAATAATTCTTCAGTGTTTTTATGACATGTTTTTCTAACTTTTGCCATCATTTTTCTTTTCATGGGTGTAAGGATTTTTTGGGAAAAGGGTACAGTGTTACTCTAGATAGTCTAAATTTGTCCATGCAATATTTTTTAGGGTTTTCTCTTGCAATAATTGAAGATTTTGAGAGTTTTGCAGAGATGTCAGTGAGTGTTAAGTCAATGTTACTTTTTTAAAGCTGTGTGCAGATATCTGCTGCAGTGCCCACTTTGTGGTTTTGCCTAGGAAACACATGGGAAATCTAACTGCAAGCATTAATTCCTGTGTTTAGGGTTTTTTTCTTCCTTTTTTTTCTGGTTGGTAGGTTGGTTGGTTATGTGAAAAATTCATGCACATTTTTATTATTTCAGGAACAATGGGGAGGATGGGAGTGATGGAATTAGAGGAGAAGAGATACATTATTGTCTTTCTTTTGCCTTCTTGACCTCAAAGTTACTGAGTGGTAAAAATGAAATAATGTACTATATTTTGTCTCTAAGAGATCTCTTGGGGTTCCTGGAAAGAAAGGAGAAAAGGGTGACTTTGTATATCAGTAACACTTAGTCATCTTTTATTGGTTAGGATTTGGATTTAAGAACAACAGTATGGCTATTTCATGAAACTGTCCCTGTGAGAAATGTCTTTAATAAACTCTCAAGCACAAGGCACAACTTTTTACCACGAAGTTATTTGCGCTTCCTTTTGTTTGAATTTCTATCAGAAGAGATATTACAGGACCTAAAATACTTTTTTGCTCTTCTGAAAAAGGGCGAACTACTGATGAATAGCCAGTGGGTAGTTTTGAAAACAGGGTATATATTCAGTAGAAGAGGACAGTGTAGGACGGGGGAAAAAACAGACAAGATTGTCGCAGTAGACTTTATCAGAAGGTGATTATTAACACATGTGCAATGCTCTATAATAACCACTTGGTACCTCACTTCCAGATAAAACTTTTGTGCCCTTTCTGTCCTTACAGAGGTGCTGAAGGATACACAGAGCTATATATGTTCCAAATATTGCACAGATAAAACTGCAAGTTTTAGGTATTTATAGCTTGCATGTAAGTATTGTTAGATATATAACATTTCTTTTTTAATTTATTTGTGTCATCTTCCACCACCAGGCCTAGTGCTCAGCAAGTCTTTCCCAGTGATTATAGTAGTAAATGATTTTTTAGTGTCCATACACAAGATTTTATTCCAAGACCATTACCACTGCATGGTTTCAGGAGGACTGTCTTTGAGTTGTTTTTGCTGTGTTGATTGCTAGTTCTTTCTCTGTCTGCAGTGTTCGATGATGAAATCAGACTGAATAGATAGTTCCTCTGGAATCTTCATTGCCATCTGTAAATGCAAGGAAGTATGATATACATAAGAGGAAGACGTAAAGAAAAAGTTAAACCTTTTCGATAACATGAACTGCTGAACAGCATGGCTTGGTGACACTGTGGGCAGACCTCTGACCCAAAGCTTTCTAGTAACTTGTCATTTGTATATTGAGTAAAGAAGAGTAAGAAGTACTTCATGTTCCCACAGTTTAGTGACTGATATACATTCCCCCATAGATGTAGAAAATCTGCCAGAGGCTTGTTCTTGTTGATATCACTGGACATTTTCAATGTTCTGTGCACAGAAATTGCCTTTAATATTTTCTCCAATATTTTTACTTACACAGAAATTAAGGAGCAATTAGAAGTTTTGTTAAATAAATTGAACTGACAGCTCTTCCCTGTTCTCATGGGAAATCAGTGTGCGCTTCAGTAAACAAGTAGATAAATCACACTTTGGAAGCAGCCCACTTCTGCCACAGACAATATTACTTGGAGAAAATACACCACAGTCAAAAGGATAGTTGAGCAGATTAAAAAGAGGAGTACTTTCAGTTGTATGAAACAAGATGTTGCAAGTCTTTTGTTATCTTATGATGCTGCAGCAAAGGAACAGCTGCACCTCATTTTCCTTTTTTGCAGTAAAAAATTGTTGACTGGTCATTGTGCAAGTTTGATTTGGGGTTTTTATGCAAATCTATGACTAATATTTTGTGTTCCATATCCTTGTGTTTCTGGGGGAAAATGCTGTCATAATTTCTTGAGAAGCTTGCATTTTTTATCAGAAGAACTTCTTGTCACATTTTAATTGCATTTTTTCCAACTAATTAGGGTAAACCTGGAGACAAGGGGCTTGCAGGAGAACGTGCACTAAAAATATATAGAGGCAGAATGACAAGTACATCATCATTGATATTCTTTAATGGATTTTTTTTTAACAGGTTCCTCCTTTATGTGTGCTGATTGCACATTTGTATTGATTTTTAAATGTTATGTCTGTCATTTGCAAAAGCTATTAATGCTCTGTCCCTGTGTAAGTCACACTAAGCAGAAGCAATGACCATCTCTGGATATCCTACTATATGTGTTCCAGTTCACCTTCCTTTTTTGCCTTGGATAAAAAACTGCTGTAGAAGAAATTATCTGGTTTAAGAGCAGTGTGATGGTCACTTTCATTCCCCATTAACTTCTTCGTCCTTTTTTTTTCTAGCTTCATTTCTCTCTCCTTTTTCTTCACAAGCTTTTCCACGGCTGAATAGTAACTTCAGATGTTCTCTGCTATGACAGGGGCTGACAAGGGCTGGCTGCTCCCTGCTGAAGCATGTGCTAATATTATTTTAGGGACTGTATTTTTAAATGGACTTGAACATATTGGATGAATAACTCAGTTAACAAAAATGAGCTGAACTACTAGAAGAAAATTGGTGCTTTGATGTTATCCATCCAGGTTGTTCATCTCTTAAAAGTGAAAATGGTGTCAGACCTGATGCTCTTCTTTCTTATTTCTCATTTACAATTAATTCAGTGGAACTTAAGCATGTAGCAAATAAGGGAAGAAGAAAAGAAATCTGTTAATTTCCAATTAAAAAAAAAATCATGTCACCTCTGTATGTTGTTTGAATACCACATATGTAACATGCCACTATTCATAGGGCTATTCCAGGACCTGCTGCTCTGCAAGACAGTTGAAGTGACAGGGGATCTCCAGGATGCAGGGCAAGACCTAGACTCCAAATATTTTCCCATTAGTGGAACCTATGCTTGTTCTTTTTCATTTTTAAGGGAAAATAAGGAATGAAACAAAATGTTTTCTTCCTGTTGTGGTGGTCTGGAGTGGTAATTTGTGCAATGTCCTGACAACTTCCAATGATGCAAATTGTAAATTGTAATTTACAATATTGTAAATTGCATGATTGTGTTACACTGTGAACTTCAATATTTTATTAAATAAAGAAGGCTGTGAATCCATCTTTATGTAAGCACAAATCAGGTTCTTCTGAATGCAAGTGGGTAATTGTATACCTATAAATGTAATTTTCAGAAGTCACCAGCTAAATGCATGATTTGTGTGTATTTGAAAAGTGTACCTGACTCAGAGCCTTTCCTTTTCACTGATGCAAAGGAGAATGATTACTGTAATTTTTGATTGTCAGTAGCACAGTAAATTTTGCAATTATGTGTTCCTAACAAACACTTTAGGAGTACCATTGTGGGAATTCAACATATGCATGTATCTTTAGTCTCAAATGAAAGAGGCTCACTTTAGAAAGGTTTATTTCCTCTTTGACTTTCACTTTGCAAGTTCAACACAGTATAAAAGACAGATTGGGTTCATTTTTCTCTCATTAATTGTTACCATTGCTAAGAAGTCTGCAGCTCTTGCTAAGGTAGTATTTTCCCTGTACATCTTTATACAGATGATATACGGTGAATTTCTTACAGCTTCGAAATAAGACTAAAGGTGAAATGAATTGCAACAGTCATGTTCAAAAATTTCTGTAAGTACTAGAAGTCTGTCCTCACAAACAAAAACCCATATGTTTTCTCAACCTAAATGAAATTAACATATATATGTATGCATATACATATATATGTATGTATATGTGTGTATATATATATATATAAACAAAAAATTAAAATAACAAATAACAGGTAGTGAAACCTTCAGTTCTACTGTAGAATTTCAATATCCCCAAATCATAGTAGACATTAAATAAAATATATAAAAATGTATAATTATAAATGTGTAATTAGCTTTTGGCTTTGATTGGTTTTTTTCACCCATGATTAGTAAAATATCTGAGCAGTTGAGAGAGGTGAAGAGAACATAACTATAAATTTTTTCTTTTTTTTTTTTTTAAGGGGAATAAATGACTGAATGGACAAGCCTGATTTTCTGCACGTATCTCAAGCAATGTCCATGTTACAAACACAGACAATGCACCACCTCCCTAAGTAATCATGTGCTGATGTATGGCTTTTTTGTCCACAGCCATGTGAACTCATTACCTACATCTACAAACACAGGTGTAAGAATTCAATCCTGTTTTATATTGTAAACCTGAGTAATCACTTGCTTTCTTCCCTGATTTATTAATATCACATTGATTCTGTGTTCAGCCCACCTGTGAATTTATGGTCTTAGCAGGCAGGTGTTTGAAAAATGATGTTAGGGCTGAATATTTTATTGAAGTTACTGTAGCATAATTTATTAGAAATGTTAAATGTCTTGGTATCCAGTGGTTCCAGTTGCCATGAGGTAAGTTTGCATTATTTTTCCTAGTCTATCTCTCTTAATTCCTTAGGAGCTGATTTTGCTAAATACTGTGAGTTTCTACAACAAGAAGTATACTTATATTTTTAAACTCTGAGAGAAACCTCTAAATGAAAATGTTTAATGTGGAGTAGGCCCAGGTCCTACTGGTCCTTTTACTCCGTTCTCCAATAAAACCAAAAGGAATTTAGCAAGCATACATAGCAGTGGAATTCAATAATGCATCTTAAGTCACTGAAAGCTTTATAATCTGTAGAACTATGGAAAATAAATTCAGTGTATGTTCCAACAGTGATTTCAGCTTTTGTTTTGAAAACTCTTTGGATGCAACATTTTTCAATTAAAGTTTCCTTTTCTCTTTTTTAACTTCCTGGGATGGTAAGTACTTCTTACTCCTATGTTACTGATACTAATGGTACTGTTTATTTGTCAAATTGACCTAGCAGGATCTGACAAGCTGTGAACTACTTTGCCTGTATAACGGTAGGCCCCACTTAACCAAACATTCTGAGATAGGTGTTTCCTTCACAGGGGTAAAATCCTTCATTGAGTCAGGTGTTTACCGAGCTGCAGGTTCAGTTTGCTCATCCATGTGTAGGTAGGAGAAAATGAAGTGAAAAACAACATTTTAAACTGGATGTAGTTTCTTCAAATCTTTTATGTATCACAAATTTCTATTTACAAGAAAGACTATGGGTCTTCTTAGAGGCTTGTATCTTTTTGTTTCAGTGATAATTTATTTAACCCCATTGGTAAGGGTATTGTTGGCAATAATGAAATAGTACGAGTTCCTCCTTTGTAATTTCCCCCTGTTCTCTATGTTCCTGTGCTTATTATTTTTTATAATTTCTTTCCGCTTGTCCGTGAGAGATACAGCTTGAGTTATCCTTCTCTGACCTTTCATAATTCTAATTGACTTGCGGCTTCAGCACTGCAGATTGTCTTCCTTGTCCCTTCTCTGACCTTCTTTTCTGTTTAACTTCACTCCCACCAGTTCCTCCACTGCTTCACACTGAGCTGACAAATAATTTTATCACACCTATCATTTAAAACTTTCTCCTCTTTATTTGTTCTGATTTCAATACTGCTCTCCTTTGTTTTGCTTTGTGGGTTTTTTGTTGTTGTTTTTTTTCCCCTAACTATACTCAGTACTTGGTGTGTTCCATGCCCGAATGTGTCTGATACCAGTTATGTATAGGAAAAGATAATGGAACCCCGGTCCTACACTGAATTTGGCTGGAATGGTGAGTCAGTAATCTCTTCCCTTCATGAGTGCTAGATAAATGATCTTATTGTTACTGTAGTTATGATGCCTGCTGTAGCCTGTGATTTTTTGAATTACATTTTTCTTCATGATGCAGCACAGTATTTTCTTCAACACTATTTCTGCTTATAGATGTAATATAATGGCTGGAGTAATTACAAGATGAAATGTGTTTTACTACAGAAATGTCACATTCATTATAAAGCCTGAACAGTTCTCTTAGTAAT
Organism: Corvus kubaryi; assembly: GCF_017639235.1. Taxonomy (NCBI): domain Eukaryota; kingdom Metazoa; phylum Chordata; class Aves; order Passeriformes; family Corvidae; genus Corvus; species Corvus kubaryi. The sequence goes on along the minus strand of NW_024581137.1, from coordinate 16,234,410 downwards.
AATGCAGTAAGATTAGCATCAAATCAGTATCTGAGCCACACAGCAGTACTTGAATTAGTGTAGGCCTGCACTGTGCCACAGAGGAGCTTTAAAAGGGAGTATTGTGTGATGAAATTGCAGGGCACAGCCATACACCCCAATGCAGACAGTTGCAAGCTCCCTCTGAGCTCAGCAGGGCAGATCCTTCCTCTGCAGGCACACTCAGCTAGGGGGCACAGGCTGCAGCAGGTTTGCATTACCAGAGGTTGAGTGCAGGTGAATGTGAGCCTGCCAGAAGTTGGACAAAACCAAGATAATTTCTACCCCTGTTGTTGTCCTGTGCTTAGTGGTGCTGGAAAAGCAACTTCTTTTCTCTACTGCAGCTCATCCATCTGTAAATAGTGCTAATATAATTTAGCGCTATTTTTCAAATATCTTTGTAAAACATTTTCACAGAAAAAAAGCAATTTTTACTCTTCTGTGCTTCACTTCAGTATACGTTGGGCAGATTTTTGTCTAGCTCCCCATGTTTCTCTGTGCTTGTATCCAGTGTGGGATGTAGTTTAGCATTGTGTTATATGGCTTTCATGTGCATTACTCTCTGTGTCTGAGATGCAAGAGAACAAAATAATTTGGGGGTGTTTTTTGTTTCCTGCTACTCTGTTACCACCACCTTATCTACTGCTTGGAGTTTCACAACAAGAATACGCTACTCAGTGCACTAAAAAATATTTCTCATCAGAGATCCTCCAGTGAACAGGACACTGGATGCGTGATGAGATTCATTCCCATTAATGTTTTCAGGAAAACTCTACAAGGTACTAAAGTGAGAAAAATAGCTGTGATTTACAGCCATGGACCAGGTTCTTCTGTTAAAAGAAGCTGTTATGGAGAGCTGTTATGGAGATGAGTGCAGTAGAAGTCATTCCAGTAGTTATTATGAAGTCTCTTGTTTTGAGGGACTGCATGAAGAAGGGATGGGTGTGGAGCTTCTGCTTCATGAGAAAAACTGCAAAATGCCTCTACTTGCCTGTTCTGGTGCAGAGCCATCTTCTCACATGTAGATGTTCTGACCTACTTTTACCTATGAGTGAATGCAGATTCACTTTACAAAATGAGTTCTCAGAAAGGAGTAGCACTCTGCCACCTGATGTGCTTTCCTCTTGTGGTCTTAGTTCCCATTCTCTGTCATTTATTTTAAGGAAAATGGATGAGAGGCTGATAACTGGGCTTCTTCCATCTTGCTTTAGGAGCACAAGTCAGGGAAGATATGCCAGGAGAAGGGACCCTGTAAGGCAGTGAGACTGACACAGTTCATGAACTGTTTTCACAAAAGAGAAACTGAAACAGCATGAGCATAGGAAGTCTTTGAAGCTGGAAGACATGGACCAGCTGAGCAGCCTGGCTACTTAGTTGGATGTTGTCATCCACATTGCAAATCTCTCCTATCCATTGTTGCAAAAACTGCATTAGTTGTATTGTTAAGTTAGGTGGCTTTTATCACTGATGACTTCAAAATCCTCAAGCCAAAGAACTTTTTCTCTTGCAAAGTTTGAGCTGAAATCAATAGTGCCCATAGAGCAGCTAATGAAAATACAAAACCTCTTCTGAGGTGTTTTCTACCTTTTTCTTATATTTTAAGTAATAAAGCTCGAAATTGTTAGTAGTCATGTTGCTCTTAACAGGGTATTTTGTAGAATTACTATAGGTAGACTCTATTTCTAAAGTAAATTGCTACATGCAGGAAGTTCACTAAAGTATGGATTTTATGTTTTATTATTTTGCTGTTTAGTTTCTGGAAGGATTTTATACTCTTGTCACATGCTGTAAAAAAAAATGTTAGAAAGGAGTTCACAACTGTAGTGGTTCATTTGACACTGCCAAGTGGCCCTACAGGGAAATATGATCCGTATATTATAAATGTCCTAGGAAATCATGTAATTTCATTCTAGCTGAAAAAGACCAAATATCATAACATATAGTTGACATTAAAGAACATGTTGTGGAATGAGGGTGTATTTCTATGAAAAAATGCAAAAAAGAATGTACAATAACTATAAAGTTTGTATTGAGAGTAAACTATTTTTCTGTCTGATTAGGAATGAGTAAAAGGATATATGAAAAAATAACAGTAAGAAGGACATGGAAGATTTTTACATTAAGAAAATTGAGGTAGTGATTTAGATTTTGTTAATGCTCACCAAAAATAATATGTGATCTTGCAGAAATTATAATAATACTGCTACATAGGAAGGATTTTAGGAATTTAAAGGGTCTATTCTTCCTTTCTGCCCTATATCATAAAGAAAAACACTTGTTTTAAAATGTATTAGGTAGTATTTCTCTAGCACACAGTTGAAACTCATGGAGCAATGTCCAAGATTATTAGGTTTTCATTCTGACTGGCATAATTAAATAATATTATCTGGGAAAAAGACTTCCATGACTTTCATAGTCTATGAAAAGTCTATGTTAGGTACAGTGTAACTCGTGTGAAAAACCCCAAAGGATAACTGTGTTTCTCATTAAGACTGAATTATTTAGTCCCATTCTGGTGGTTTCTATTGCAGATGAGTTATTTGAAATGGAAACCTCTTCCTTTTCCTCAAGTGTCATGCTCAGCTTAGAGGTTAACAGGTGAGAGACTGAAGTTGACTGAGTATTTCTGTTCCTGTTCATATGCCTCAGGCCTCCTCATGAGAGCAAGTCCAGCAGGAGCTGACCTGCCACTTCTTTCACATTCACTAGATTTTACTTATTTTCTAAAGCACTTTTTGTCTTCATCCAAAAAGGTGTGACTTTTATCTAAAACCAATGCATTAAAAAAAAAAAAAAGTTTTAAAATACCACCACAAAAGATTATGTAATTTGCTAAAGTTTTGTGTACTCTGGCATCCAGCACAGTCTTAAACTTTGTTCACCTTGCAAAATCATTACACGGTGCCAGTGGTCACTGCTGCTGCTTCCTCTGTGTCACATCCTGGGCCGATAGGGAGTTCACTGTCTTTCTTTTTCTTGTAAAAATGTGAGGAAGTTCATTTCAAGCTGCATCTGTTAGAGCAGTGGTGTGAGAGCAGACACAGACAGGGTATGGCAGAACTAGTTTGGCTGTTTCAAATCTTTCCATAAGGATAAACAGCAGTTGTCTGGAGACAAAGTTCATAAGCAAGAGTGAAAGTGATCCAAAAAGCTGCTACCAAATGACCTGGAAGCCTCACAGGGGTTCTGTGATATTCTGGCCATTACATTCCCTGTATATATGATAATGAACTCAAAAATCCTGCCTTTGTTTATTCTGAAGAGAAGAGTTATTGGAGTAACTCCTGAAAATTGTTCTGTCAGATATTAGGGATCATATATTTTATCGATCATGTATTTTATATTCATTATATAGCTAGAGAGGAAATTCAGCCATCATCAGGGTTGCTTAAATACAGAAAATGCAAATGGAACTGAGTTCAGAATTCATTCTAACACCTAATTTTCTTACTACTGTAAAAATATAAACTCTGCCTGTCAAATGAGAATGAGAACAGTCTTGTGATTGTCTGTATCCATTACAAAGTGTGTTAAATTGGGAATATAGACCATATTAAAAGACATTGAGCAAAAAATCAGAACACCTTACTAAGGAAATAAATAAGTAAGGTATGAATATAATCCTCACATTCATCTAAATGTTTATTTAGGTCCTTCATTTTTTTCATTCAAGTCTTCCTATTGATCAGTGCAGAATCAGACCACCATAGCATTCATATATACATATATATATATATATATGTATATGTATGTATGGTGTTTCTTATAACTGTATAAAATCAACCCAGTCACTTAATTTGCTGCTGCTCTTGGATAAAGGCCAAAACTTTGCCAAAATCTTCCAAATTCCACAAAACTAATGAATTTTATTACTGTTTTCTGAACAGGAGAGGACAACTACACTCCAGAAGAGCCCAAGGAAAAGTGTAATAGACTCCACTTTCAGAATAGAAGAGCTGTGTAAGTCCATTAAATAATTATTCGGACATCAGGGGTTAATAGTGGACGAGATTTGCTCTCAGGGCACTGTCCTTATTGGGTATTTTCAGCAAGCTTTTTGTTTGATTGGTAAAATTCTGCTTGATTTGCAAAGAGAAAGAGTGGAACTGGACTATAAAAAACACATTAGAAATTGACATCATACCATGTTTGAAAATGTCTAAAATTGTTGTGCATAATTAATGACATCCCTTGTGTTATTTCTGTGTTTATTCTGAGCTTTACAGTCGCATGAAACTAGTCATTGTGCCCCTCTGAAGATTTCCAAATGCCATAGCATTTTAATATTAAAGTGCTACTTTCTTTTGTTGTTGTTGTTACACGAAGGCATACATACAATGAGAAAAGAGAAGTCAAAACTGAGGAAATCAGTCACTGCTGGCGTCCAGTTTTGTGATTCCTCCTGCCAAAGGCATTGGTTGGTTCTGAAACTGAATCAAAGTGGAAAGGGCTCACTTTCAATGCAGAGATTCACTAGGGAACTGCCCACTAGGACACATACTGGAAAGTGCTGCAAAAGGACTGCAGAGCCAGAGATCTGATCAGCAAAAAAAACATGAAGGCGTTATGAATCATGAAGTTTCCAAGCCATTGTCTTCACAACTAAGAACAGTGTGAAAGTTCCTAACACTTTCGTGGTTCCCATTACTACTGTATAGAAGGATCTCTGTTATGTGGGCAAGCACATTGTCTTCTTACAGCTACTTGTTAGGGCAGCTTTAGCACAAACCTGGAGAAGAATTTGAATTCTTGCATTAGAAAGAATAGTGGTAATAATAGGCAAAACAAAAGATTTTGAAAGCCTGCTCTTGGAGGAAAATAGCTGGAACAGCTGGTTGAGAGTTCTTGTTTCCATTTTCTTGTGTTTAGAAGCACCATCTCTTATTTGCAGTTACCCCGTTTTGAGTTTTCTCTAGCAGCAGTTCACATTACAATGGATCATGGCTGATAATAGCAGTATTATTGACTTGTAAAAATCGACTTTGGCTTTGCTCCTGTTTCAAGCTGTTCTTTTCATTACTTTTCTCCTTCTCTATTTGCAAGTGAATGATTCACATAAACCTCCATCCATTTTCTGAGTGTATCCTCTCTAAGGGGGACAAAAAACCTGAGCTTTTCCACTCACCTGCTGTGAGCTAGCCTTTTAAAGTACAAGTTGTGGTTTGGTTTCTCTCAGCTCCATGCTGTTTCCAAGACTTAGGTGAATAAAAACTGAACTGCAGAGTAGGTATCAAAATAGTCAATAGCTGCTTAGCTAAAAGGAGCGGATCGTCTTCAAGAAAAAGTCCTACAAATCATTCTTAGCTTTTTCTTGAATTGCATTTCCTGAGAATGGGTTTTGGGTTTGCAATCAAATGTTAAAACATGCTTTGTAACTTTTATTCTGAATTCTTTATAGCTTTCATGCCTTTCCCAAGGTGTGAATTCCAACCACAGATACTACATTATAAGAAGAAAATTGCTAGCACTATAAAGAGATGAAATGGCTTTTCCTTGCAATTTTCTGCTATTCATTGTCCCTTCAGAATGCATCAGCAATGTTTGCTGAAATCATGATCTGATGATGGCTCTTCTAAAAACTTGCAGATGAGAAGTCATTTTTAGCAGTTCTGCTATGAAAGAGGAGACCAGAAGGCAGGGATTTCAGGTCCTTCAGACAGAGAGTTGGAGAGGTATATCAAATTAATTGCAGGTGGAGTACATGGATTCTCCAGTTTCCATATCTTTAGTTTTTCATTTTTTTTCTCATGCATTCTTAAGAGAAGAAAGGGGATTATGTTTTGCTGTTAGGGACTACAGTGCTCCACAGTGATGAGAAATGTTTTATTCCCATCTATTTCCATCACAGGCTCCTATAGGAGCACTCTTTAAATCTGCAAGCTCGACCAAGCATGTGAATTGGGAAGAGATTCCCTTAATGAAATATTTGGTATCTTGAAAACAAAGAGAATGCAGAAGATGGGGAGAAATAACCAAAGAAATAAGTTTCTGTCTTCATAAGCCTAGGTTTGTGTTTGTTTTGCTTGTCAGATGTCTGGGAAGGGGAGAAGGAATGTGCTCTCCTTAAAGGGCACACAGTAACCCTAAGACAGGCAGAAGCCATTCATGATTTTACTCTGAAAGTACACTGCATTCCAGAGATGTCTGTTTCTCTTCAATGTTTCCAAGAGTTACAGAGACCAAGGTCACTAGAAAGATACTTTGTTTTGAAATTACAGTACCTGTTCCTCATGCTTCAGACAAATAAAGTATCTCCATTACTTTCAGAAACCTGAAAATACACTTGAGCTCTTATGTTAATATGTAGCCTCTATACTGCACAGGTGAGGCTATTGAGAAGCTGCATCCTACCACAGTCCATCTGGGTTCTATACTGGTGTTAATTGGTTTGCGAAGTGCTGTGAAGTTTGCGTTTTTGTTTTGTTTTTGTTGTTGTTGTTGTTAATAAACTACATTTCAGGGTTTCCATTTATCCTGATGGCTCTGCTATAACATGTATATCCTTCCTTATTAAAATGTTCTGCACAAAAATCATCCACAGGACAATTTCTTTCAGATGAAAGAGAATTGTGAAGTAAAAATTAAATTTGTCATATTTGTGAGACAGCATGTGCGTATCCCCTTTGCAATTTACAGCCTTGTCTATATCTCACAATATGGAATTGTCCCCCAGAGGTATAGGAATCTGGAATAGTGAGGATAAAGAGGATAAATATTCTTTGTCTTCCAAGAAACTTTGTGAAGAGCTGGGCTGTAATGGAGTTCTGATACAGAAAAACAGAAGAGATTTGTAGGGAGACAACACTGTAGTTTTATTTGAGTTATGTAATTTCAAGTCATCATAAAAATGGAAAATGTTGGCTGCTCAATAAATTAACAGCAAGAAATGAGCATGTGCCATAACTCTTTATAGCTTATTAATTGTAATACATTCAACACAGAATATTAGCTTCTTTCTATAGATGAGTCAATTCTGATATCATTTAAATTACCAACTACTTCATTTATTAAACTTTTTAATGTGGAATTTTGCTGTACCCAAGATGACATGGAAGAATTGTAGTACAAAACAAAAAAAACTAACAATCAGAATTGCCAGTAAAAATACTTTAGATATGTCGTATAATACTGGGTTTCTTGCTGATCTAAACTTCTCTTAAATATAGGCTACTGAACCTATTTTACAGAAGGAGACTAACATTAACTTTGTAGAATAGATTCATTTTCTTATAATTACTGTAAAAGAAGAATTGGATCTGGATATTCTTAAAGGACTGGTTACTGTTGCCTTCATTAAGTTATAAGGTGAGTATGGGGGAATAAGGAAACTGCACATTCTCCATTCTACAGTTACAAGAAGTCTTTTCTAAAGTATTCGTTATTTGTTCATTCAAATGGAGGGGAAAAAGGTTCATACTCTGATTGGAATAATTGTGTCCTTAGCCAGGCTGGGCAAGTAAGGAGGAAAAGGATAGAAAGTGGGGCTCTCCCACTCTGTTCTCTGCCATCACCCCAACTGTCCTGATTCTGCTTATAATGGTATTCTCAGCATCTTTTCCTCTTCTCTCTCCTTGCTCTTCCACAGCACAGTTAAATATTGAAATCCATTCTTAGTTCTACCAGTTCTTGTTCTTTCAAACCATTCTCTTTTCTATCCCAGTCAAAATATTTCAAAAAAATGATCATTTATAGAAAGAAATTTGCATCTATTTTAACTATTTCACAAAAACCAAAACCAAACAAAAAATCATCAAACTACTTGAAGACATCTTAATTCCGTGTCGCAGCTGAAGTTGTTTGATCCCTGTGCCCCTGTCTTCGTGAAGTTGACCATTGGTTCTTACTTCACACATCTTAGCATGTCTAGCACAGAAGTACTTGGACTTTCTTGGTAATGATTGCAGTGTAAGACGTAAGGAAACTCTAAAATGAAATGGATGCATAGAATTATCCATGGCCATGGCTGGGTATATGTGATGTGTCTCTTGGACAGTGCACGTTGCATCTGAACTCACACTGTGCTTTTCCTCTTAACAGACCATTAAATTTGTCTCTAACCTCTGTATTGCTGTCATCTCTGTAAATTCTGCAGGAAATTCACAACTTTGAGACCTCTACCTTTCTGTCACGTTTAGTTGAAATTGGCCAACATGTTCACAGTTCTACTGTGGCAAGAATAAACAGACAGACGCTTGTAACAGTATCAACCTCATTTTCATTGGAAAGAAGGCTAGAAAAGAACTGTAGAAAAGCAGGATTGGTACACTCCACCCTTCCTTCTCAAAATGGTCAGATTTTCATTGTACATGTGGAAAACTTGCTTTTAAAGACTTTCTTTTTAAAGCTAGCCCAGGTTATGAGATTGTGAAGAATTTTACAGGATGTTGTATTTTTAAACTGAAAATGAAACATGGACTGAAGCAAGAAGTAGATTTCCAGCTAAATAGATTTCCTTCTCTGACTAAACTGTCAAATAAAAGCTGGCCCAGAAATTTATTTCATAATTTATGTCCTACATGATTCAACCCGTGGTTCTGGATCCTGAGTCCTTTTTGCTTGCTGTGAAGGTAAACCACAGGACTACTTATGACTGTATGATTTCCTGTGGCTGGTTTGTACTAACTCACTCTGGCTTTTTCATTCTTTTTTTTCCCTCTTTTGAGAAAACATTCACAAAATACAATACAGTATAAAATACTCATTTTCTCCAAGCAAAACAGAAAAACCAATAGGTGTTCCAGCATAGCCTGTTTTGTATGATACTTGGATATGCATGGACTTCCAAAGCATGTGTTACTTTTCAGTATGAGGAGTGAACTGGGCTCCTGTGTGATGGAAAAGTGTCATTGAATGCCAGGGGCTTTTTCTTTCACTCAGTCTTTTTACAGCTTAGGACATAATGGCCTTTTCTTGCCTCAATCTGAGATTAAAATTTTGGCTTGTGCTAGTTAATACAAAGCTATACATTTATGCATGTTACATTTTTATTGCAAGATGAGGATTTATGAATTTTAAAAGTCATGTGTTCTGTCTCCCTTGGCAATACCCTTTTCATTCTGCCCTGCATAGTTAACTCAGCTGGCATTTAGAAATAGATTCTTTTCAAAATTTGCTTTGCATCCAGGAGAATTTCCTGACTTTACACATTATTTCTGTTTTCACTTTTGCTACCTTTTATTCTTGGGTTTTTTTCATTTTCAGATGCTAAGGCACTCTTGCAATTTTTGTTTGAGAAATCATTCTTTTAAAACCATGCACAAGTGAGAGATCAAAAAGAAGGATTTAAAAAAATGTTGTTTGAAATAGATGCCTTAACTCATGCACCCCAAAACTCCAAGAAGTAGTAATAAAAATGGGTACGTCCAAACCTGGTTTGTAATATACTCAGGAGATGAAGCAGAGAAGAATAAACTGCATTCTGGTGGCTGCTGCTGGCAGATGGTTATGGCTTGACTTTCATTTCCAACCTTTTCCTAAACATTCTGCTTTTGACTCAAGCACAGATTCCACTGAGATCATGTAAACTGTGCCAGAAGTGGACCCTCTAAACTGCATCTCACAGGCAGATGTGATATTTACATGGAACTGCCAAGGTAGATCTCATCTTGAAGAGATTAGTGGGAAGCCCAAGCTCCTATTTTTTGAACGAAAAATTTTGACATTCTGAAAACAATAGAAGATGATTTTGTCCTTGCCATAACTCCTCCTGAGTATGGCAAGTTCTATAATTTACAGTAACTCATGTTAATTCATCTATTCATTAATTCATTTCAGATTCAGTGGTGATTATTTTAATGAGGTAAATAACAAAGAGGTGTTTTCTTCTTGCAAAGTCACCTTTTCATACAGTGTGTACCTGGATGAAGTTGATTTCATTTGCAGATTAGCCCATCTGACCCCATTGCCTTCAAAGATGTAATATTCTCCTTCTGATCATCTGCAACACTAACATCAACCATCCTTGATTCGGGATTTGAGAGCGAGTTCTTTCTGTTACTCAGCTTGCTTGCATAATTTTCAGGTCTTTGTCTCCCCTGTGATTTTTAGACATACTGTCCTTGCCCTTCCTTTCCACAAATCCTTGAAAGATCACTTTCTTTGGCAGTGCCTTTCTTTTCCGTGTATCTAAGAATTTTAACTTCTTTCTCCTAATTATGCTAGCAAGGCCTCTTGTGATACAGTCTCTTCCCAAGAGACTATACTTGGTATCTCTTATCAAATCACTTCTATGTAATACCAATGTAATGTATTGTAATAATATTCTATTTCAGTTTCTTCTAGTCTCTGATTCACTCATTCAAAACCCAGCTTTTACAGATATATGTAGATGATGATTTTATGCATAATTATCTCCTTTGAAGCTGACACTTTGAAGAAATCAATGAGCTATGGAAATAATAAGGTGAGAAAACAGGCTTCATTTCAGTTGTTATCCCTATCCTGCATTCTAGGAGATGACTGCCAAAGTAGTGTCAGCTGGAAGAGAAGAGTCTCTTGGAGGCTCCAACCAGCACAGCACAAACTCATTACAGTGCAGGATGAAAACCAGTGATTTTTAACACTTTATTTTTCCCTCTCCTTGCAGGAGAAGAAAATCTGGACTGTTATTTCCACAGGTAGAAATAGAACTTTTCCTTCTCATTTCAGAGCTGTTGCCAGCTTTACTTTACTGGTAGTGCTAACGGTTTTCTTCCTCCCAGAATCCATGGCACCTTGGTGCCTTATGGAAGCTGGTCTAATTTTGACAAGAAGTAAATTACCTGAGCAAAGCCAAGTCTTTGCTTTTTCTGTGGTGAGGATATACTAGCCCATGAGTATTTAAAGTTGGAAGGAAAGGGGATTTGTGATTCTGGCTGAATTTTTACGGTCTCAGCCAGGTAACTCATAACAGTATTGCTAACATCAAACTGCTTCTGTTTTCATGGAAACTGAATTCCATTCAGGAAGTTGTTTTAATAAAAATACAATTTTCACTCCCATTTTACAGAAACCTGTGTGCACACAAATAAAATTTCATTATTTTTTTCACAGGCCACCCATGTCAGAAAATTCATGCAGGACATATTGCAAAAATCACAACTTTAATTTTAAATATGGCATTTTTGTGTATAGCAGTTTTGTGACCAGTTGCCCTTAATGGATTCTTTTTTGCTCTGAATGTACTTAAGTATTATTTGAACACAGGCAAACCTTGGTGTTCACAACAGCCCAAAAGTATGAGTTTCATCACTTAATTACATGCTTTATGAAATAGTACATTCTTTTGTACTTGTTTATCTCATCTTTTATGTGATACTCTGTAGTTCTTGCATTAAGAGCATGAGCAAACAGTTATTTCCTATTCAGTGTTTCCTGCCATTGCTTATTTACAGATCTGTTATATCTTTCTTCTGTTTTCCAGATGCTGACTCTGAGTCTGGTTAACTGTTCTTTATATGGAAACCATTCTTTACCCACAATAGGCCTCTCTCTCTGTGCCTCCCACAGTTGTATTATATATATTTTCATTATTAAGGGGAAGCACTACACACATTATTCACAGTAAGAGGGCACCATGGATTTGTTTGCTGGTGTATTATCCTGTTCTTTCCCTTATAATGTCTAACATTTGCTGTAACTTCTGGATCAATACTGAGTATTTAGTTAATCTTTTTCTAGGACTGTCTGTTATAACTCCAACATTTTTTCCCAGAACAGGACTATGTATGCAGGACTCATTCAGGACTGCTCATTATGTACACAAAGTTAAGGGTGGGCTGTGTTTACCATGTACACCATTTTTACCTGCAAATAATTTAATTTTACATGGGATCGTTCAGCCATCCACTGTAATGAAATCCTTATGTAAAATTTTTGCAGTCAGTTTTCATTCCTACTGCTTCAAGTAACTTCCTGTCTTCAGTGACTTTGGGCATATTGCTGTTCCTTTCTCTTTTCTAAGTCACTGATAAACATTATGAATGACTGACAGCTTTACTGGGAAAACGGATCTATTCATGATATCACATATTGTGTCTTAACTAGTATTAAATAGTATTTAATTTACCAACCATCTTTAACAATGTTAGTCTGCGGGAATATTTTGTATAAGATGACAACATTAATTATTTTTGGATGGCATTCCTTGGGGAACTTGTCAAAAGCCTTCTGAAAAAGCCAGATGTGTATTGTTCACATGGCTAGCAATTCTTTCAAAGATAAGCTTATGATAAAAGACTCTACCTTACATGTTGGCTCTTCCTTGATAGAGCACATTTATTGATGTCTTTACCACCTCTGCTCTTTTATATAATTCATAGTAGTTTGCCTACTGCATACATTAGGCTGGTCTCAAAACTCCTCAGGATTTTTCTTTAAGATCTGGTGTGAATTCTGACAGTTTTGACTTTTTTAATACTAGAGCAGTTTTAAGCAAGAGGCTCCAAACCATAGTTAGCAGTTTGGCTGTTTCATTCCTGATGCCCTTTAAAACATATAATCTTTTGGATGAGAATTATTTGCTCTTGGCAATTTACTCCTGGTTGAAACCTCTCCTACCAACCTGGCAGATGTTTCAGGCAGAGAGATGCTGTGGCACATCACATACATGGGCAGAAAAGGGACAGGATTCTAGTATAGGAACCCCCTGAAATCCTCCAAGGTGAGCACAGAGGCAAAGTACCCATCTAATTATCTGCCGTGGCCTTGTTTTGTTTGAAATCTTCTTTTACACCTTACTCAATTATTGGCCAAACAGAAACTGTCAGATTCTCATTCCCAATATATTTGGAAAGAAGTTTATTATTTGCTTTTATATTTTTCAGAATGCTTTCCTGAGAATATATTTTGCCTTGCTATATTGTATTTTACATATGGTTTCCAAAGTCTATTTTTCTGTGATTTCCATTTTAGTGTGACTTATGACTTTTGAAAGGTTTCCTTTACCTAATACTGGTCTTTAATATGTTACGGTGAACAGTTATCTGAAAATATTATCCTTGTTTAAATGTCACACAGAAGTAGGATGTCATCATCATCATGGCAGTTAAATGGAGTCTTTCGTGATTGTGTTTTCCACCTTTGCAGCCTCTGTAATTTCCTTTAGCACAGATGGAATTGCCTTTCTGGTAGAAAAATCTATGCCTTCTTTTGATGGGATTCTGCTGCTTCAGCCTCCCTTTTGAGTTTTGCCAAGCTCTGCTCCAGGCCTAATCTGAGGATAAAAAGCTTCTATTGACATGAACCCAGAAGAAACGTCACTGCAAATATCATGCCCTTTCACATCCGTTCTCCTCTCCCCTTGTCTTTCCTTTAAATATTTCATCAAAACCAGTCTAACTGTAACTGTCAGCAGTGTGGTATAATTTTAGTTTAAGACCATCTTTCCTGAAGGAGCTACAAATGATTCCCCCGTACTCACTGAATCTCAGTTCTGCCTCCATACACTGCTTCCCTGGCCAGACATTGTCTCTTTTGGGGAGTGTACGTGATTCTGGAAAGCTATTTTGGAAAATAATATTGTGACAGTACTGGGCCTTTACCTCCTTGTTAAAAGCTCAATTTTTGACTCCGTAACATGTTTCCCATTGTTTTGTCTGTGATACCTGCCCACACAATGATTACCTGCCCCAATGAACTGGGCCTCCTTCAGATTTCCTAAGAGTCCATCTGAATATCCTGCTCCGTGTTTGCACAGCAACCAGACAAGCCACCCTCTATTATTCCGTGGCATTACAAACCTGGCTATCACCTGTCAAATGCTATCAGCAGGGAGCCCCATTCCCTGTTTCATTCCCTGCTTCAATCCTGCTTCATTTGGATTGGTTTGTCTTTTTGCTTTCCAGACCTGTCTGAATTTTCTTGTTTTGACTTAACTCTGCTCCTAAGGATGGTGACAACACCAGCCTGTTGCCCTTGCAGTTAAACTGCCCTTTACCCACTTGAAGGCCTTACCTGGCTCACCCTATGCTCTGCCTGCACCATGGGAATTTTCCGGCTCACACATTTACCTATGTGGCAAGACTCCTATACCAAAGATAACCTAACAAGGCTGCCTTCCTTGATGAGCCATGAACTGCTTCTATTTAGTTAAGCATGGTTAGTTTTGCTGTCACAATGTCCTGTATCTTTGTGCAAAATTCCTAAGACAGTTTTGCACTTCAGGCTTTGGGATTGGTTTAGCCAGCTACTTGAAATGTGTTTTGAACTATGGTTGAAGCACCAAGCTCCTGAGCTCTAAGATGCTTTTGATGAAATATTGATGAAATCTGCTGAGTTTTATCTGCTGCTTCTCTAGCTTTGGGAGGGAGAACAGGGACTGAACCAATGTTGCTACTCTGAGAAATATTAAAGACAGGTCCTGAAATATTGGGTAAATCAGCAATTCCACTTAAGCCAGAAGCCTTCCTTGTTACAGGAAACAGTAAATTAGTAGTTGAAAAATCCTTGTTACTAATAGAGTAGTATTCTATAAGATGTAAGAGTTTTTTAAAATATTATTGAATATAATTTTGTTTTCTTTTTCCCGCTTGGCATCTGTCTACAGTGCAGCAGTGCCCCGCATGCATGGTTGTCTGTTCCTAACCCTGATCTAAAAGGTGCTCCTGAGTTTAAATAATCTGATTTTAAAAGTTTGGGACTACAGGCAACACCAGAGAAGACCTTACTGTCTTCCTGGACTGTGACCCAGCAACTTTTTTCCATGTGATCAGTCTTGGTGCAGTTTTTTGTGGGTCTGTGGGTCAAAATGGTATTAGACATGAGAGAAAAACACCTACTTCTATTAATCCTTGTGGTCTGTGACACTTTGCTCTTGGTTTAGGTATGCCAGCATGTCCTGTGCCTCCCACAGATTGGCACTGTTTTCCCTGGACTTTCACTCAGAAGCTACACCTCAAATATTTAAAATAATGAAAGAAATTATAATTCTAGTAGGCAATGTCACCGAACTCAGATACAACAACCTCCCTGTAGGAACCAGTCATTGTTGTCGCCTACACCTTGGCTGTCTACAGCCTGGTCTGCTTCTCAGAGTCCTGCAACAGCAATAAACACCTCAAAGGTCATAAAAACCCCGAACTACCAGAGATCCTCAAGTGGACATAATATTGGCAATGCAGTGAGGACACTGACAGGAACTTTTTCAAGTGAATGATGCAGGGTCCTAACAGAAGAAAGAGCTGTGTATTTCAGCCAGATCCCAACACAAATATAATATTAAATACTGCAATCCTGAAGTACTGCAAATTGGACATTTGTAAGTGTATTTTTGCAAGTCATGCCTTTAATCGTCCTGCCTTTTCTTACAGGGTTGTATAAACTCCTGTGTCCTCTGACTCCCTCATAATTTGGATTACTCCCTTGAATTGCTGGCTGTGCTGAGTCCTGAAGGGATTCATGGCTCGTCACCAGGTGAGTGTATTTCTGACTTTTACTACATTTGTTTCTCTTTCAACCTTGAGCTATGCACCCATGGAGTAATTCCACCTTGCTACTGCTTTCTATTCCATTTGGTATCCATGTATCTATGGTATCAGTGTAAGCTCCTGTGAAAGGCTGTCTAATATCAGGTGAGAATGCTGTATTTTAAGTTAAAATTTATAAACTTTGGGGAATATATTCCTCCTAGATGTGACTGGGTAAACATGGAATTCACCTTAAGATTAAATGGGTGCATATTGTGGGGTTTGGATCAGAATTTGTTAGGTAAAAAATTGTATACAATAATCCCCCAAACGTATGATTCACAAAGATCACCAAATAAGGTTGAAACTGAGCAGAAGACATAGTATTTTTCTACGAAGACATGCAGAAACTGTTTTCTCTAGAACAACTGAACTGTTCCAAGCTGCTACCAGCTCTGGCAGCTCTAGGACATAGTTTCTAGCTGCACCAGACGAGGTTGAGGCTGGACATAGCAGGGAATTTCTTCACAGAAAGAGTGATTAGACATTGGAATGGGCTGCCCAGAGAAGTGGTAGAGTCACTTCCCTGGAGGTGTTCAAGAAAAGATTGGACATGGCACTCAGTGCCATGGTCTTGTTGACAAAGTGGTGACTGGTCAAAGGTTGGACTTGATGATCTGAGATATTTTCCAACCTAATTGATTCTGTGGTTCTAGCAGCTCACTTACATAAATTCAATTACATCAGGCATTCAAATCAACAATGTCTACGCTCACCTAAAATATATTAAAAACCCCCTTCATATTTGATCTAGATATTATTAACATACTGCCATCTCTTAAGCAAAATGCTTCTGAACTGTCTATAAACACCAAGAGTAAAAAGAATCAAAAGTCAACAAAGGTGTATTATAACACCAGATAGAGGAGCTACTGAAACTGTAACTGCTGTGCTGCTTGAAAATACTGACATTTCTTAAGGCTGGGGCAAATCTCATTTCCCTACAAGTGGTCCCACTGAAGCCCAACGAGATTTCTTGTAAAAATTGACATCCTTATTTTTTTCCTCCACAACATTACTATATATGTGCAAAAGCCTCACTCAGACATAGTTTACTGGTTATGATGGTTCATTGCTTTTCCTGGTTTATGACCTTTTAAATGATCACTAGAAATCATTTTAACATTGTGGAGATAAGGTTATATTGCAAATTCTTTTTAATACTCTACCCACCATTCAAGAGTCCTGTGTTTCATACTACTTAAAATGTCTTGTAAGCTTCATATGGTGTCGGTGGATGAAACCTGATCTGCTTCTTTCATCAAACTATTTTGTCAATGGACAAAACCATTAACCAAGCAATGCAGCCAAAGAGGTGGTTCCCTTCACCATGTGTATAAGGACCTGTTCAGAGCTGCACACCCAATGGATACAGCAGCAGAACAAGCTTGACTTACTCTTCCTTGCTACTCTGCGATACAAGTGGACTGAGAAAACCTTCCTTATTCCCGAATTCATACAACATAAAGGGACAGCACCAACTCCTCTATACAAAGCAAAGAAAAGACTTTTTCCAGCATAACAGTGAGCAGAAATTACAAGGTCTGCAAAGAAATGTCACACTGTTCTTGAGCTCACTTCCTCTTCTGAACTTGTTACACTTCGGGCAATGTCTACCTACTACACTAAATTATCCAAGTAATGCACTCTCTAATGAAAAGTAGGCAGAGTCTTTTTCCACTGAATTCTGAGACTTTTTAAACAAGTCATTATTTCATGTGTTGTCTCTTCAAAGAACCCAGTTCACAAGTTAAGAGCATTCCCTGCTTCCATCAGAAACTCTGTAGAGAAGTAGGCTTCCATTTTTCTCCAGCTACACCCAAACACCTATCAAATTAGTGCTGTTTGTTGTCAGTGGCCTTCTGAGTCCATCCATGCAGACGGGGTCAATCACCTTGTTTTAGCAGGAAAAGTAGAGTCTGAAAATGCAGGTGGGGAATGTTAGTTAAGTTTGAAAAGGATTTGGGTATCTGAAAAACTGGATCAGAGAGAGTGGTGGGAGAGTGGTGAGAACATTTACTGCCCCTGTCAGACATTCAGGACTTCCTCTCACATGAACATTCCATGACAAAAAGTACTTCCTGCTGAAAGCCATATTTTGTCTATATTTGATATCCGTACTGAATGACAGAGAACATCGTCCTGGTGGTGAGGTTAGCCTTAGACTCAAGTTTAATGCAAGCTGGATGCAAAACACAGTTGAGGATTGACACAAGGCTAAGCTGATCTCAAATGACAAGGAACAGCCCAATGGCTCTGGCAGCTGAGACTGCGGAATCACTGCAGAGGAACCATGGATGTAAAGAAACCCAAGCACCAAACAGGGAAGCTCAAGTGGACTTTATTATAGTTATTAGAATGTACAGGGACATTAGTGCACTGGTTCTTATTTAATTTCTCAGATTCAACATAGGAGCAGCTAGACACCAGCTCTTTGCTTGGTGCACATTTAGAATGTGTCATTTGGGATGTCCTTAAATAATTTCCTGAAAGATTCTTGAAGAACAATGCAGTCAAAACCAGGCTAAGTGATTTCTTCATAGATTCCTTGGTATCTCAAGGAAATGCAATGGATATGAAAAAGCTTTAATATAAGAAGTGATTAGGAAGTGCCAACAGGGTGGTAGGATACAGGTAACTGATTTTATCATCACTTCTATAGTTTTTAAAGTCCATTCCATTCCATTAAGTGGAAACAGTCCTTGAAAACTTCATTATAACACTATTTCTTTATTACAAATATTTACATACCATATATTAATACAACTTTTATTTCCACACTTTAACAATCCCATCCCTTGACGCAGTTACTATAAACCCTTGTGTGGTCTGGAAAGTTGCGATATCTGTGATAATATCATGATGTCCAACTGGGAGAGACTCTGGACCCTTCCGAGGGGTCTCATCAGTGGGCCCCAGCTTTTGTTTGTTCTGAATTTCCTGTATAAAAACAAAGTGAGAAATACTATTTACAGAAGAGTGAGCATTTGCAAGAGTAACTGTCGCCCATATTAGGTTATCAGTGTAAGAAGACCACAAAACCTCTTCAAACAAAAAACCAATCAAATGAAAATGCCCAACCATACAACCTCACACCCTTTGACAGTTCTATCAGGATTACTCCTTGGTTCATTTCTTTTCATCAAACACAACCTAAGTCTTAATCTGAACTGACATTATAGCTCTTCGATTAGGTAAACAATGGGGTTTTTTCTCATATTTATTTCAATGACACTAAGATTTGATATTCCAGTAGGGGGAAAAAGTTATACAAACAGATACATCTTGGTTCCCCAAAGTTTTTATAAAAACTGGTTCAATAGCATGAATGTAATTCAGAAGTTTGAGAAGAAGCACTAAAAAACCAGTACACTGGGTAGACCCCTACTGACTTTTTTTAGTCACCTTTGAAGTATTTGTCAAACTGAAACAATACATTGTGCTATTTAACAACTAGCAACACTGCCAGTTCCAAAAGTCTCTCTGAAAGATGTAACAAAAACTGCAGCATTTAGCTACTGTATTTTCCTGGTGCCAGTACATCTCACATTGCCTTGCTAAGATTCTACACTCAAAAGACATTTCAAACACTGATCAAAACCAGAAGTGCTAGAAAACTAAATTTCAATATCCCAAAAGAAACATATGACTCTGGCTTCTGCATGCAAGTAGTGCTTGGTGAGTCCAACCCTGTCAAAAACAGATTATGTTTTTCTTGTAAAGTAACTTCTTCCAAGCTGCCTGAAAATGCAATGCTGACACCATCCACAAAAAGTAAAAGTGAGGGAGTTATAATTAAAGACATCATGCAATTAATATAATCCATAGGGTAGGGTCATCCAAAAGGCAAGCAGAATAGGTGTCTATCAAACAAAGCAAAATACCTGAACCACCTCTGTGCCCTCAATTATCTTCCTGTAGTAGGAAACAGACGGGCAATTAGAACTTCCAGCAACAACATATGATCTCTCAGGGTAGGCTAGATCCCAAAACCTAAACATGAAGAAACAAAATCAAGGTGAGATGTTCTATTTTATCAGCTTAAAATAGCTGCTTAGAAGTGGTCATGCTCTTATGATGAAAGAGTGGGCACAAATGCTATCTGCTTTCTACACTTAGTGGAAGGGAGTGCTGCAGAGAAATCTACACTCATATCAAGCTCACACATGAGCTATATTTCAGTTTTTGTCATGCAGCCCGTTAAGAATTTTACAGAAGGATACACATTGTGTTTCAGAGTCCACATTGTGTTTCACACAAGCACCAAGTTCTGCAGCATTTTTGCTGAGAACAAGTTCCTCAGCTCAGTGATGTTTACTAATGAACACATGTTCAGTATTATTGTTTTGGCTTCTTAGAGATTACTTAAGCAATGCTTGGCAAAATTTAGTACAAAATTTAGCAGGGGTGGAGGGGAGGGTGACAAACAGGGAAGTTGTTTAGTTTCGTTACCTTATTTTCATGTCCGAGCCTGCTGTCAGTAATATGGGATTACCAGAAGCTGGACTACAGTATATTCCATGGATGCTGTGAGGAGAAGGCTAGCAGGGAAAAGGGATATATAAAAATAACTTATCACCAATAGCTGTCATCATGCTTCAGAAAGGGAATGTATTCCTTGCCACATTCATCCACCCAATTACCAAATCTTTCTGGCAAATGCCAAGTCACTTTAATGGGCCACATCTTAATATATCAATGTAAATTGCTCCCTTACACTTTACAGAGCAATGCAACAGTTAACCCTCCGTAATGGTTTCTTTTTGAATCTTGGAAATTACATTCTCAATGATGAGAAATCATTCTTAAAAGAATCAGGCAGGCAAATCCTACTGAAAAGCACCTGGACACTTAAATTTTTAGGCTATGAAGGCATTAAGGTACAGATATAGAACACTTAGATCACAGAGCTCCCTGTGTGAAAAGGGCAGCACTAAAATGAACTCAACCTGCAATCTTTGTAGCATGTACAAATTTAAGTAGATTCCAGATATGCATTTACAACGTTTATGGAAGCAGCTGTAGTTATTTTTGTCTATGTATTTGTGAACGATATTACAGATTGCTCCTTCCCCACTTAACTCCTTGAAGAAGAGCCACTTCATGCTTTCAACTAGCAGTTAAGTGTAGTAGTGGCATTATATTACAGAAAGAATGTGTAACAGAGCAGATGCTTACAGAAGTATGCATAGTCCCAGGAACAGCAAGTAAAAATAAGTACAAGATGCCACACCATGAATTTTGGCTTTCTCATAATCTTTACAGGCTTGACAGCTCACTGGTTTTCTAAGAACATGAGTGGGTATAACAAGTGAGGGTTACAAGTACATTCCATAGACAGTGGAAGGTACCAATGAGGATTCAGGTTACACTGATGTTTTACAAAGGGGATTTAATTCTGACAAGTAAAACAAATATAGTGCCAAAATGAATGCCAGGGCAAGTTCTGTACTGATGCACAGCATGGAGTCTAAGGTTGTTCTAACTCTGGCTACACAACAGAAACTGGAAAAGAAAGAGACCAGACCTGCAGTTCTGAAAGAGGTGGTGCACTGCTGGCCCACAGAGTGAAGCGTCGATCACCAGTTTCCATATCCCACATGGAGACTTCATTATTGCCTTGAACAGCTACAGGAAAGATAAAGCCAATGCAAAAAGTACAAAACAGGTTGTGTGGCTCTTGCTATTTGCTCTAGTGACATCACATAGAGGGTATGACATAGAGACACTCTCCGTTTGCTCCCTGCAGCATTTGTGCCAGTCTTGCTTTAGTACTTTGGTTTTACTGCTTGAAAGCAGCTTCACTATAATTAAAAGTGCCTGATTAAAGATCAAAGGGTTTAAAGGGAACCTGATTTAATCCCCAACCCTTTAAAAAAAATTTATAAAACCCTCACTTTCCTCCCTAGATAACTTCTCAGCCTTCTTTGAGAAGGATTGATGGTTTGTTCAGCATAGTCATCAGGGACTTCGGAGAATACTTCTATGCAGGTAAGAAAACAATCCAAAGTGACAGAGTTTAGTAGCTAAAATGAAGTTCCACACTCATGTGGACAGATAAAGAATTCAGTTCAAGGGATTGTTTACAAGCCTGGCAGCAACCTAGCAGGCAAGGACTTTTTAATAATAATCCAAAATTATGAACTTTGTCACTCATTTAGCCTTTAGCTGGAAGGAAAAAAACTAGAAAGCATGGTGAAGCTTGCTTTATTTGCATGTTTTTTCAAGAAATTTGTTTTATCTCCCAGGGTGGTTAAGAACTCAAAATAGGAAGTGAAGCCTAAGAAGAAAGTAAAATATGAAACTCAAATTACTCTTATTTTACAGCAACTTAATACATTTTGTTTTTGTAGGATTAGTTTAAGCTACTTGTCCATTTCAGAATGTGTTCCTGACACAAAAATATAAAAGTCTATGACAGTGCCACATGCAGTGAGGATGAAGCAGCTGTGAGCACATCAGATGAGGAATCTTGGAGATTTCCAGAAGTTCTAACCCATGACACAGCTGGCTTAGATTGAAGGGGGAACTGGAATGGGAAACCTTCAGTCTTTGCTCTATAGAAGGTGGTGGCAGATTTCCCATCAACTTAATACATGTCATGAGTTTGAGTTTTATCTTTTACAACATTTTGTCCTTAAAAAGGGATGGGGTAGACAGCACACAGGGAGGGCCACTCATGAGAGTTGTGATGCTCAGAAGACGAGAATTGTCTGTCATTCTGACAATTTAGTAGGCTAAACCCTACTGTTTTTCTTTTCAACTCCCCACCAGGGCTTGAAGCAGAAGCTGAAAGAAAAGCTGCTTTAATCACAACCTCTGACAGTTGTGAGGTAAATTTAAGACATCTTTTACCTGCAATTACCCAGGACTGATAGACAGGATGCATGAGCAGGCGTCTGATTCGGGCCTTGGAAGGATGAGAGTGGCTGGAGATAGGTAACTGAAACCTCATGTCCCAGCACGCCATGGTACCATTGCTTGTTCCTGGCGAGAAAAAGCTCTCCTTAGTCAGAGGGATAAATATATGAGTTTTTGTCCTTATCTTTGTGCGCTGTTCCTAGTGAGATGGCCTTCAGCCTCAAGTACTTAGCAGGCAGAGTGCTTCCCAAAAATAGGTGAGAAGGTATTTCTCTCCTCTTGTTTGAGAAAAGCATATGCTAGTAAAATCAGATCAAGAAAAAGCTTGAGCTGTAGTTACTGTAAGAGAAAACCATAAGGAAGAGGGGGTAGGGAAGAGAGAGTGAAACTAACAAGAAATACAGGCTTACCAATACACAGCCAGCATTGGTGTATGTCCACAGCAAATGAAGTTATGAGGCCTAACTTCAAATCGTGTTTCAGTGTCCAAGCATTGCTGCTAGATCGCAAATCCCATCCAACCAGAGATCCATTAACTGTCCCATAAGCCAGTACTGACTGGGCTCCTGAATTGAAGTGATGCATATCTACCACACAGCCATCATCCTTCAGATCTAATGACCTGGGTTAAAAGAATAAACTTAATTTAGACACACGTATGACTCCCTCCAAGTTTAAGACTCCTTCCCATAGCTTATGCTGAGCAGCTTTTTTCTCTTTGTGTCACTTCTCAAGGCATCTGCCAGAAACAACTTTCTGATTTTAGTACAATGGATGCTTATGCTCTCTCAAATCTCTCTGCTGATAGGACCTGCAAGGCTGTCAGCAGCTCTTTGCAAACATAAACACAGCTCTGTGCTCTGGGTCAGGGCAATCCCAAGCACAAATACAGGCTGGGTGGAGAATACACTGAGACCAGCCCTGAGCAAAAAAGTTTGGGGATGTTGGCTGAGGAGGAGCTCAGCATGATCCAGCAATGTGTGCTCACAGCCAAAAAAGTCACCCGCAACAAACGAATCAAAACTGTGGGCAGCAGGTTGTGGGAGGTGATTCTCCCTCTCTGCTCCACACTTGTGAGACCCCACCAGCAGTACTGTGAGTTCTTTCTGAGGCCTGGACATATCTCTCACTCAAACTGGAAGATTAAGCTGTAGCATCAGTGCCAAATATTCAAACACTGCTCATAAGGAGGTAAGAAAGAGCTAAACCAAGCCCAAGGACTCCCCTAAATAGTATCTCATTACCCCTATCTCTACCACCTTATCACATTAAGAGCCTGAGAGGAAAAACTGCAGGTCTGAGGCCAAATCACATGCTGTACAACTGTAAACATTTATCTAATGACCTGCAAAAGAACCTTCAAAATTACTTCGTAAGTATTAAGGTTATAACAAAGGAACTAACAAATCCCAGTACATAAATAAAACAATTGAGAACTACTCAGAAGGGCTGTTTCAAGTTCATAATGCCTTCAGTGACATAGGAGGTACAAATATCCTAGAGCTAAGAATTGTCAGCTCTGCACAGTTGCCTTTCAACCCTTCTTTATGAAGCAGGATAAGAACATGGATTACAGCCTTCCAGTACAGTCTGGGCTCAGCCAGCAAGAAGCCTAGAGCAAATTAAAGGATCTATCTGAGGAATATACTAACAGCTTGAGCTCTGTGTGTGGTAAGATTTAACTGCTTTAAAGGCATACCTGCTTTGTATCGGATGAATTTTAGGAGATTTAGGGAGCTTTGAGGCTTCAATACCAAGAAGCTGGATGGCACCATTATCTGAAGCTATAGCCAAGTAATGCGAGCCTTGGCAAAAAGTAAGTGTCTTTACATGTCCTCCAATCCGAGAGTATGTCAAAATTGATCTAAACAGGACAGAGAGAAATAGGGGGAGAGAAAAAAAGAGATTATTTTTGATGGTACTTAAAAAAAAATTACTTCTCAAACACCTACTTAAAACCAATGGCTCTTGAGAGAGCTCTGAAAATAACATTTTCTAGCTGTTCCAAAATGAGAAAGCAAAAAAGCCAGTGTTGACTTTAAACAACAACACCAGAATACATTTATATATGTACAGAAATGAAATCAAAAGGCCTGTAATTATTATTGCTACAGAGCAGTCCCTTTGCATTTTTTCTTTTATTAACTAATTGAAACAGCATCTAGTATTATAGATGCAAGCCAAGAGGAACACCAATATATCTCCTTATTGATATTTCCAGCACATCCACAAGTAATTAATATTTTGCTCCCTGCTCTACTTTATTTTTCACTCTAAAAGTGCAGCCCCAAACACCATGGGTTTTTAAAGTACCTGGTTGTAGTGGTTTTTCCTTCCATTTTTTGGCTGTTCCAGACCTTCACAGTGCCATCATTTGAGCAAGTGGCAAAAATGGAGTGTTCATCAGAGACTCGAATGCGATTCACCGCAGACTTGTGTTCGTGAAGGTGAGCTACCAACAACCCTTTGGGACGCCATCCTACAGGGAAAAAAAACCATAACCTAATTAGGAACATGCAAGTCCCCCTAGATCCATCCACTAACAGCTATAGCAGGATACAGTCATTACAGCTGCAAAGCACAGACAGCACTAAAAACAGTGTTAAGGCATTTTAAATATTAAAGACAAAAGCCTACTTGCTCAATTCTAAATTAGACAATAGGTCATAGCTGTTCTGCACAGTAAACACATTTCCTAAACTAAGAATTTCCTCTTTTCCTCATCCTTTGCACTCTCTCTCATCTCTCTCTATATATATAATTTTTTATCTAATAACCTCAGTGGCCTGTGATCTACCTGGAGGTGGGGGCTTGCTCTCCCACTCAGCATTCTCCATCATCTGTTTGGCAAGTCTCTCTGCATTACACTGCTCTCTCTTCTGCTGGATCAGCTGCTGCAGCTCAGTTTTGCAGGTAGTGATGCGCAGCTGGTGTGCAGATGGGGATGCTGTGCTGCTCAGGGCCTGCAGGGTTGGTTTCCTGGGCTGGACAACTGCTCCATCAGATGCCTGTAAGAAATCAGCCCTTAAAAATATATGCCTTACATTTTACACACAGATAAATCCCCCTTGTAAGATTTCTGGGTCACACACAGTGAATAAAAATGGAAAAATCTTTTTTATTGAATCAATTAGCAATGAATTAGCATTAAAAAAAATCATGCTTGCATGAAGACAATTAAAAATAGTGAAAATTATTACTTATATAAAAGATTAACAATTCTCTTATTCTACCCTGCTTACCTACTCTGTTCTGTATTTTATCTAAAGAAACTGTAATGTGCTGTGCACATCTCTTAACGTGAATATTACAGAGGCAGTTATTGCTCTCAAGACTAAGAGAATTAAAGGTTAGCTCTCAAATTTGTTTATACTGGGCTTTAAAAACCAAAGTGTGAAGTGTTTCCCTCAGAGTTCAGAGCAGTCACACTCATTTAAAGCTAGCAGAAGTTAATCTCCAACTAGAACCCAAACAGAAAAGTGTTCAGTGTCAACAGACACCCGCAGCCCATTCTTCTCTAGCCAGTACTAAGTACTGCAGGTACAGGATGTCTAAATGCAGCTGTAATTTCCAAGTTAAAATCATGATATCTCTTCCTCACAACATGTATCAGGGCGTGCAACTTGAGGAAACGTCTTTCCTGCCAGAAAAGTTTACATAATAATTGTCTAATCCACAAAGCCCCATCTCTTTGTGCAAAGCATCTATTTATTAATGAAGCTCTTCTGTTCAAGAGACTAAACTTACTTCAAACCTCTCTCAGCTCCTATTTTAAAAATAAGAACTTGAAAGTCAGCAAATTTGCTGAAGACATCAGGCAATAGCATGGCCAGTGTCAAATAACCTCCAAACAAAACAAGAACACCACATCCCTATAGTCCCACTTGACTTTAAAACAATTGAATCATTGCAGTTTAAAATGAGAACATAGTATTTTTCAGGTATACCTGAGGAGAGGATGACAAAGTGGCACAAATGCCAGCTGAGGACTCTGAACGAAGTGGTTTCCCAGCTTGGATGGCTTCAGGATCTGTAGTTTGCCCATGTCCTTTGGATATTGGCTGGGAGATGTTTGTTGGTTCCAGGGACCCAAACATGCTTTTCCATTCTTCATTTACATTTGAATCTTGCTTTACATGCTTTCTAGCTATAAGTAGTTTGGAGGGAGGGAGGGAGAAGGTGGGAGGAGAAGAAAAAAAAAAAACAACCCGCCCAACATTATCATGACAACATTCACTCGGGATTGTCATTACTTTGAGACTACATGGAAGTCTAATGTTTACATGCCGGACTGTTATTTATGTACAGAGAAAACCCTACTGCTATGTTGTGGAGGTCAGCTGACAAGCATTTATGAGGGAAACAAAACAAAGCACCTGCCACATGTGTTCACATCTTCTTAATCCTACAGTTGACTCATGCAATAAATCATTTCACTAGAGGGAAAGCTTACATCTAGAGGACTGCAGGATTAGGCTCCACCATATAACAAATTTTTCTTATAGAAGCATGGAGGGTTTGGGTTGGAAGGGGCCTGCAAAGGTCATTTAGTCCAACCACGCTGCAATGAGCAGGGATATCAAGAATAAATTTGTAACAGCACAGTATGCAAATCATTGCTAGTGTCAAATACAATCAGTTTTCCATCACAATTGCGACATCACCTGTAGATTTAAGTATGTTACCGCTTTAAATAGGAAATTTATTTATTTTCAGCATTCCTTTAGAGTCACTTAGAACTGTAAAATATAGACAGAAAAATAAAAACATGGGGCAAATTAAATTTGGACAAAGTGAAGAAAAGTTAAAGGCATGAAGACTTTGAGGGTAACAGCTTTGAGTGAAACAAATTAGTTCAAATATAGACTTCATATACACCAAGTTTTAAATCATGTTGGCTCCTGATTCAAGGATATGCAAAAAAATGTAAAATCCTATAGTTCTGTACTTTCTTTTAAAATTATATGCAAATCAGCCTAACTCTGGAAATAAGATGGCAATAGCTATCGGCTTTACAGATATTTCTGTATTTTTATATGTAAAAACACAGAACCTACCAGTGATGTAATAGAGGAGGAAACTACAAGCTTAAGAGAGTAAAGAGGAAGCTCAAACTGTCTGGTAAAGAAGAATTTTGAGGATGCAGAGAACTGGAATAGTTAGCAGCAGGTGGTTTTCAAATCTGAACAAGGAAATGAAAGAGGTTTTTTGAGCTGAAAGAGGAGCGAGCAAAAAGGTAAAAATGGGAATGGATGAAACGACGAAGAACCCTAGGGCCAAAAAGCGTGTACTTAGGTGAGCAACAGCTGGCAACTCTGTTGCCAGAGGAAACTTTCAGTTTTTTTCTCAGGCTACCTCAAGAAAACACCCAGGATTTTCACAGTTAAAGAGCTTAGCACTTGCTGAAAGGAAAAAGAGAGAGAATTGTATCCTTCAACATTTACACTGTTGCCATGAGTCACTAGAGTCCTATTTGTCACAACCAGCTGAACAACTGCACAGGCAGTCAAAATAATTTAAAGTATTCTCAGGGGAAAAAATAATCCCCATCTTTCAATGATCAGAGAACATTCCACCACCTCACATTTCAAACAGAAGCAGTAATTTTCCTATTGCAAACTTAGTGAGGATGGTGATAGTTATGTAGGCTGATTTACTGAAAACACCCTGAAAGAAAGGCTATACTTCATCTATATAGATCACAAAATATACTAACCACGTTTGTCATCAGACTCCTGCTTTGTTTTAACAAGATCCACTTGTCTTCCAGTTATTCCCAGAGCTGACAAGTCAATCACCCCTTTCTGACTGCTGTCATGCAGGTGGCTCTGATCCACAATATTGGCTTTAGCTTTATTAGATTTTAACATAAAGTCCTTCAGTGCTAACAGTTTGTCTTCTTCCTCCTCAGTCATCCCCTACAGAGTAAAAGAAAAGGTAATATTACTCACTTTTAACAATAACATGCATCAAGGCATGAAGATTTAAGAAGCAATAAAATTAATGACTGGCTCAGAAGTGGTAGGAGAGAGCACATCCTCAGAATTCAAAGCATCGGCCCATTACTCATACAAAACATAAGGCAAGCTGCTGCAGTGTAAGAGTATTTTCCCTCCTAAGGAATGGGGCTAGGAATAGTGAAAGGGCAGAATAGAATTTAATGCTGGATCACTATCTGGTACAATCTGCTTAGCTGCCACCTAGACCATGCTTACAGCCCACAAGCCATAGGGGAAAAAAACCTACGCAGGCACAGTCCTTTTTCTTCCCAGTTCTCACCTTGGGTGGGTGATTCTTTATGTTTCCCTCTTCACACATAAGCCTCAAGACTTTCCAGCTCCATTTGCTTTTGGCACCACATGTCTAGCACTTTGACCAATACATACTCCTTTATGCAGCACAATGCACAGCAATGCTCTGTAATGCTGCCGCATCACAGATGCATCAGAACTTTGAGACTTACAGACATTTTTTAAAGACTTGGGTTGTATTTGTATTTCTCTATATGTGGCAGATCTTCTAAAAATCTTTAAGTTCTGAACAACTTGTCCCACAAGCATATACTGAAATCAGTGAAGTTAATGGCTTGGAGGATCAGAACCTCAGACTGGGAGTCCCTCACAGCAGCAGCTGCAAGGTCAGGGTTTGTGGAGGTGTACAGAGCTCAATTGTCTCAAGCCTGACTTTTAAAGTACAAATAAAATGCAATTACTTGTGAAAGAAGCTTCTTCAACAGCTGTGCAATGGCAGGGTCCTCTGGGGGCGGGCACTCAGAGAGAGCTCCACTTCTCTTCTTTTGACGCAAGTGAAGGTGTCGGAAGAGGCTTGTGATATCCTTTGATCTTAAGACATAATCAAATATGGAACGACTGACAGGCTCCTTAAGTACACTTAACAGGACTATTTCTTTGTCTACCTGCAATTCAAAACAACAGAGCAGTCAACATGATGACATCCACATAAATTGTACAAACCATCTAGATTCAACTGGTCTCCTTTCTTGAAAATAAGATCTGTGTTGGTCATATCAGACTTTCTCCATTCTCTTTCCCTCTTTCCTATAAAGTGCTTCTCATAGCTTGCTGTCCACATGAGAAACAACTTCAAAATGAGAGTAAGGACTTCATTACAATCCAACTTAATGTTACCCAGTACTTGCCTGCTAAATATAGTGTTGTATAGCGAAGAAAAGATTTATATACTAAAATGAAGCAGAAAAGATTTATATACTAAAATGAAACATGAAGTGAGTAAGACAGATTTATCAATCAATGCCTAAAACACAGCACAAAGAACATGTAAACAAGGAAAAATGTTATTATAGAACAAGGAAAAATGTTATTACAGTGAAGTTCCCATCTGCAAGGTTTACAACAAAACGTTAAACACAGGATGCATTCCTCAATGTAAGTACTGCAACTATTTCTTATCTATTTAAACACCTGAGAGGTGCAGTCTACAGGTCCTGAAGTTGTATGCCAAGATGCCTATATGATCATATTACCAGCATCAGGCAGGTCATTCCTGGACATGCACTGATATGAAATGGCTTCATTGATTCATGCTGAGCATTGTGCCCTGACCCTTGGCAAAACACTGAAACACAGGAGCAGTGCTGGTGATATCACAAGCACAGCGATCACTACCTAACTGACTGGTCTTGTAGAAGAAAGCACAGAACAAAAACCCACTTGTTTCACAGCCAGCTTTTCATGCCTTTCAGACTCCTATAAACTAGCACAATATTGCTGGAGTTTGACTATAAACAAGACAGAAGAGGCTTGAATCAAAAACATACCTGTTGATTTTGGGCTTTGTAAAATGTTTTGCATTTTGCAACAAATTTGAGACAACAGTCTTTAAAACATGGAAAACAATGGCCATTCTATCAATCTGCCAGCAGAGACCAAAAATCTGTAATTGCCTGTAATCTTAACTGAAGAAAAAGTAATCTAATATTCTTATAGCCAGGACCATGGCCAAGACAAACTTAAGAATCATGGCTAGTCAAGATATATTCCCATTAATACTATTTGAAGTATTACCTGGATTATTGGTTGTGTGATAAAAGGATGGAGGTATGGCATTAGCTTGCAGTAGACATCAGCAATATTCAAATACTGTGCTACCACAGTGATAAATCCAACTGCACCATAACATATCCAAAGATTAGGGTGACACAGGAACGGTGCTGAAAGAAAAATAGGCTGTTAAAATACATCATTCATATAGCAGAGAGGAGATCATCCTGCATATGGCAGCCTGTGATGTAATTTGCTTCTGATAGAATTACTCCCAAACTGAGCCTTCCCTCCTCCACAGCACCAAGGTGAAAACATTCATACAAAGGAAATTATTTCATGGATTTCACTGTGCTCATGCTGCTCAGTTTCCTTGCTCTGGCCACAAAGCATATTTTCCCTATTTATTCATTTCAATCCCTAATTGTCAACTACAGATTTGCAATGGAGACAAATCCAAAAACAAATATCAACCACATTCTGACAATTACAGTGAATCCTAATACTGGTGGGGTTTTTTTTCTTTTTAAGTGAATACTTTATTCCTTCCTGCTTTCCCTCTCTTCCTTGAAGAGTCTTATTATATTCTGAAGAGTATAGTATAGTATAGTATAGTACAGTATAGTATAGTATAGTATAGACTCTGAAGAGTCTACTTATATTCTAAGATTATGAGACTCAGAAGTCCCTCTAACTTTGTGGGCTTTAAGAAGTTGTTGTCAAGCCATTGTATCTAGTCATGAGACATAATCACAGATCATCTGCCCCAAACTCTGAGTGCATTTGAAAAACTGTAACACTAAGAAGAAGCAGACTACATCTCAAAAGATCATTTGGTATGTTTTTTTCCATAAATAGCTGGTAAATCTTGGGCACATCTAAATTAAATGGATAAGCCTGATAAGGAAGGAGAGACCAACTCTGCAGCCAAGAGTGTATTGAGTTAATGGGTTTTTATGGTGTTAAGAGTAAGAAAGGATCATGATTGTCTGAATTCTCTCATCTTCATATGCTAATCTGTAAGCATTTGCAAGTTATGTGCCTGATGGACTACCAGAAGCAACCAGGATTTTTTCTTTATAGGAGGTTGTCATGTAGAACAAGGAAAGCTCTTAAAGCAGAAAGTTTTTGGACTAATCCGAGAAGATACTTCCGATTTGTTCCACCAAAACAATTATTTTAGATTCCTGAGCACTAACATGGTTCAACTAGCAGTAGTTCCTTACCACAATTTTGTTTAGATTCTAAAACAGCACTGCACATTTGCATTCTGGACAGCTAAACTGACAGTGTAGCTTTATGTAGCACTGAGATTTCTTTACTAAGAAAACAGGGTATTCTCCAGTATTCCAACTTACCAATATCACAAGCAAACTCATAAATATGGGGCTTTTGCAAGAGCCCCAGCTGGCACATACAAGTAAGAGCATTGAGGGCTTTATAAATGACAAATTCTTCAGCATCACTGAGACCTTGCTGAAGCAGAGGTTTGAGTATTGATGAGCTTTGCCAGCCAACATAAGCAGCAACACCTGAAACATAAAAAGAACACATAAGAATCCAAAGCAAATTGATAAACACCAGAAAACACTATGTCTTCCCATCAGAATTGAGAGCAAACATAAAATAACTATCATATCTAATCTAATAGGGTAATAATTAATATACTTGTTCAGGTCTTAAAGCTGGACTTTGCAACCTTTTGCTAAAAGGAAGGGAGGAAGAAGAGAGAAATCCCCTCAGTGCCACTGTTACAGAAGGGCATCTGCTCCCAGCTACAGGCAGCAGTGCCTGCACTTACTTAAACACCAGTTAGAGAGATCAGTTTTAAAGATGTGCAAAAGCTTGAAATAAAGTAAAAATATAATCGTAGAACTTTATCTTAATTCTTCTGTGGATGTTTTGAACAGATACTAGGAGAGGAGTTAAAAATACAGGTTACATGTCTTCACTTTTAATTGCTTCACATCTCTCTCTATGTCTTTTGCAAGAAGCCAGGACACTCTGACCTGTGCTTTGGCTTCTCCATTGCTCCTTCTAAACAATTTCTGATAAGTTATCAACATCACCTCTTGGCAGTTGGGAAAGTTTTCTTGACCCACAAATCCTGAGCACTGACTGTCAGCAACAGTCATGTGGAATCATTTCCAACACACATGAAGCATTAGATATACTCAACAGCTGATGTCATTACTGGTAAAATATTTTTTTAACTGCTATGAAGTTTTCTGAAGTGACGGGAATCTTTAGATGAGGTTTTAAGGCACTAAAAAAACTTTTCCAGTTATATGTTTAGCATATGCTAATGCATAGTTTTCATCATATGAACAGATTTACTGAAGTTAATGGGACCATGTACACATGTGAAGTGATGCATCTACGATAGAGCTTGCAGAAATCCTAGTATTCACTTGCCATAATTTAGCTTTTCAAGCTAGTGGCTGTAGCAGAGATTCAAAGACAAAAAAAAGGATTTAAATTCCAATTTTTTAATGTTAACCTACCCTAGACTTAAATGCCTCAGCCTCATATGTATTAAATATTTGTATCTACATTGTTTCATCTTCATTCCCTAAAAAAACATTTCCACCCAATAATTCAAAAAAAGTCTTTTCTTATAAATTCTAGAAATCTTTATTAAAAATGACTTTTATATGACTTATTTTTTCATATCCTGGAAACTGTTAATTTATTTATGTTATTTTCTTTCTACTCTATTTAGCTGAAACCAAATACTTACCAACAATGCTGTCAAAGAAAGCTCCTCGAAGATGCCAGTCATTCTTGTCATTTAAGAAAGTGATCATATGAGACAGAAGAACATCATTGGCTTTTTGACGTCCAAAGAACACACACAGACGTGTTATTCCATTTTCCATCAGTGTTTGTTTCACAATATTCTCTGGGTCACTTAGCAAAGTCACAACTTTCTGCTGAACCATTTCATGCAAGGCTTGCAACTCTGCAAGGGGCAACAGGATGAACATTTTGGCTGATGAGAAACAGCATGTGCATGTGTGCCACCTGCTGCTAAAGGAGTTAGAGTGACAGGTCATCCTGAAGAACACCAGACTCAGTAAGATGGGCAATGCAACAGAACCTCAACAGTTCCAACAAGGGCTTACCAAAGACTTCAGGCTAAGAATGAGGCAGTGACAAAGACAAAGAGTAGAGAAATGTGAGACATTTTTACCCAGATCAATTTATTCTAAACTTGTTGCAACTTCCACTAAGATGATTCTGCTCATTTTATACATACAGGTGATATGCAAATGTGAAGAAGCATCAGAATGAGTCAGCAGCAACGTTACCACAGTAAGCAAAATGCTCTGAGGCAATTTTGGTTTGATATGTTTGACTATGAGTTTCAAAATTTGTGAACTGACAACAGATCAAGAGTATGTTTTTAGTTAGGCAGATAGATTCACTTCCTTAAGCATACAGAGCGGAATATAAGAACATTTGAAAAAGTGAGTGCTTCCCGTTTCATTAAATTTCTGCCGTTACCCTAACAATACCGATGAAAAATTTGATGGCCTTGCCTGTGGCATCTACTCCATGACACAATTAAAAAAATATTTCTGCTAAATGGAAATAACAGATTGTTAATGCACTGGCTATTATTGAAAACTGTACCAGACAGGATCTCAAACAAGTAACACAAAAATTTCAGCTACTGCTGCACCAGGTTTGAGGGGTGATTATCATTTGCCTGCAGTCAGAAGTCCAGCTAATTTGCTTTCTATCATGACCCTGTCTATCAGTCACATGAAAAATCTGCCTCCTGGGTTCAAATTTCTCATGCTTGGTTTCTGAAAGGGTGAAAATAACAGAACTACTCAAGTTTCTTTCTTCCTTGTGTTACTTCCTTCATCTCCAAGCTATCTCAAGGGATAGGGGACAGCATTTCCTGGAAATAGAGCCCATACTATGGAGCTTCCTCTCTCACTCCTCAGCAATTCTAAGCACCCCATGGCTTATGTGAAGGAACTTGAAGAGGATCTTTTATATTTCATTTTAGTAGGTTCATTGCTGTTTTATTTTGAAGTATCATCCTGCAACTAGTTAAGAGACAATTGTCTTTTCCCCAAATGGAATATGTGCAGGATGTTTACCAGCTCTGATTAGTCACAGATGGATCTACTTAGCCCAGAAGAGAAACGACAGTTTTTAACCACAAACTCTTCCCAGTTTAGAAGACTTGCCCAGCGTTCTTCTGGGAATTTATGCAACACTAAAAGGCACTGGAGATGACACACAGGTCACTTATTACTATATGTCTTTCTGAAGGGAAAGGAAAGGAAAACCCATCCTTAGGATTTTAACTCATTCTCTGCGTTAGTTATAATACAAAGTTACAGTAATGTTCCTGCCAAATGGAATCCAGCCATTTAGTTTGGCCAGGCAAAAAGACAAGAATTGTGAGGTGTAGGGACAGAAAACGAAGAATGACTAAAAAATACAGCACTATGACTATGCTAGAATTTGACAGGTTTTCCAAAACTAACAGTGCTTCCCACACCAACAGAAGCAGTATTTGGAACACAGGAGTGTTTTTGCAGCTGACTTGTTTACAAGACAAGCTGGAAGTGAAGCTGGACATGCAACCAGGCAGTCAGCATCACAGTCAAATACCTTGAGGACCATTGGAGAACAAGAATATGCTCATTTTTATACTTTTTTGTCTCTCACAACATTAAGAGCAGAGGTGTCTGTCTCTGCATGAAGCTGTAACACACACACTTAGATACTGGTCAAGGCAAAACATTCTTCCCATTTAATAGGAAGGCTAAGATTTGAGAGATGAGAAAGATCAGTGCTAGCTGGGAGCTTTGGCCCATGATTTGCTATTATAAGCAGGCAAAAAGTGACATTACCTGTGTCATAGTTATCACTAGGGTGAGATGTTTCATCCATTTCTTCACCATTTGGTTCATTTTCCATATTCAGATTTTTCAGCTGTACTAACTCCAGAAATCTCAGAGCTGTTTCTGCCAACAATGCTATGTTTTCTGCAATGGAAAACACTTTGGTTAAGAATTGTTCTACTTTCCCAATTTACATCAGTCTGATGATCCCCCTGAAGAGAGATTATAGCCATTGACAACACCAGTCATGATGGGCAAACAGGACTGAAACTACACAGCATGCTCTGGTCAACCCGCTTCTGTTGACTCCCAGCAAAGCTACCAATACATCAAATTACACAGTTCTTTTGTCATGTAAACAAGTGGAAAAATCCTAATGATATTAGGTGTAACAAAGACTAATTTAACACTTCTAAAACTGGCCCTAAATGCCACTTAATCTCAGTTTAGCGACTAAATAACTTGATAGAATGTAAAGGCCAAATAGCCTGAATTACCTAACATTGCCACATAGTAGAGTGCAGCAAAGTAACAACAAACCACCAGACCTGGATAAGTATCCTAGGGAATAACAACTTGTTACGCTGGAATCCATTTTTAGAACATCCGTCAGGGTATCTATCCAGACGATCTGGCACCGTTCTGCACCATTTGGAAGCTGCTGAAGCAACTCAGGCTGCATTATATGGGTCAGGCCACTGCTGGCACAGGAACAATGACATCAAGGCACAAGTCCCACTTAAGCAGCCGTTCTGAGTGTCATCCAAAACAACAGCAACATGCCAATGGAGCCTGTCCACAGCCCAGACTAAATTCTCTTAAGTCACAAGTCCAACCACTTCCAAAAGTGTACCATAGCAAGAGGGGTTACCTCAGCTAGACTACCTTTAAATACATCTATGTATTTGAAATTTAAATTGATCACGGTGACCACAAGCAATTGGTTCTATTCATTAAGTATACAAAGTATTCAATACAAGTTTTATCAGTTTACTTAGTAAACAAAAACATCACCTGAGGCATTTTCAACTGAAAACCACATTTACAACTAAAAAAATCCCCAAACTAAAACAACACACCTGAAAATGTGCTAGTCACAGAAAGTAAGGGTACATAGTAAATACCAAACATGGGCATGACTACAAAGCTTCTTCCTGAACTGTGCAGAACTCATATATCTGAATAACATCTGAAGAAAACATCTGTTACAGTGTAAGCCAGTTTATTACACAGCAAATAATCTAATTTCAGCCACTGCATTTCAAATTTCATTTTGTGGGAAAACAACTCTGCAGCCCAGCAACACATTGATGCTTTAAGTTAGTTTTGTATTTATTCAGTTCCACCAGGCCATTTTAGGTAAACAATCAGAGCTAATGCAATGTGAGTACAGGTGCCATTAGCTGCAGTCATTTCTGAGACTTCTGGTGAGTTTTACTGACAGAAACAGTTAAGAGAATACAGAAAAGCTCAAGATTTGGAGTTTTGACTGGATGTCCTCTTACCAGCATATGCAAGTCTGACGATGGTGGCTTCATCCTGGGCCAGGTGTGCAATGCCTGGCAGAATGTATTCTGGGTAAATGTTAATATCATTGCGTGGCACCTCTTTGACGAGAGCAAGAACTTTAGTTAGTGTCCTCACAGATTCTGCCCTCACCCTGGGCACAGAGTCGTTGCTGAAATGTAACAGATAAGGAGTAATACGATCCAGAAGAATCTCTACACTTAATCTTGGTGCTAAATGAAGAATCAGCTCCAAAGCAGCCAGTTTTGAATCACAGTATTTGAGAGTCTGTAAACAGGATGTTATCACAGACACTAGAATAACCAGCCCATTCTCTTTTGTCTCTCCCTCGGCCTTCTCTGTGCGATCGTGCCCACAGAGATTGTGAATGATGTTGTCCAGATCTTTACGTATGACCAATATACGCTCATCTGCTGACACAAATGTTTCCTTGGCAAACTGGGCCATGTAAGGCTGAAGGAAAGTGTAAAATATTTCGGGAAATGCATTGTTACGTTGCTGTTTCAAATAATCTTCGGCTGCTAAACGTTTATCTGGCTCTCGATGGATCATCTGAGTGACCTTGAGAAAGGCAGAAGTAGGAGGGAGCAGGAGAGAAAGATTAAAGGTTTAGACATTTGTAATACAAAAACATCAAAACCCAAACCTAACCAATAAGCAATCTGTCACAGAAGCAGGTGAACTACAAACAGAACATGCAGATGGTTCTAATTCTGTAGTCCATCCTTACCAGTTCTCTGATACTGCGGTCTTCAATTTTGTTTAGGACTTGATCGGGGGAAAAGAGGCCATTTCTGTAAGCCAAAAGCTGGGATAAATCAAACAAGGGTACACCTTCTGTGAAAAGCTCTGCTATTACACAACCTGGGAAACAAAAAAAGAAGAAAAAAAGATGTCAGAGGATTATAAACAGATGTTTTAACTTTGTTTTCTATATGCAGACAAGAATAAACCCTAAACAACTCATTGCTTGATTAAAAATAAGGCAAACAAGTTGCCAAATTAATTTGCAGAAAGGAGATAACATCTCAAGCTCCAAAACATGGCTTTTATACTTGATGCCTGAAATATGTCCCAAGTAATATATTTCAAGCATGTCAACAGCAGAGGAGTTTGCAATTAGGAAACATGAGGCAGTGACTTCAGCCACCTGCCAGCTGGAAAATCCATCACTAGAAAAGGAGCCCACATCACTGTCATGTGGAAGAAGAGTGTGGTAAGTCAGCATGGATCGGGCAGTAGGTCAAAATTAAGCAACCCTTTTACAGAAGGTAAAGAAATAACTTCTGCTCCCACAGCTGATGCCAGGAGACAGCATATATTCACTCACACATGACTGCCAAACACAGACCCCTGTGTTGTGTACACAACACAAAGTACCTCTTCAAAGAACCCACTCCTGCAGTTTGCTCCCACTAGTCTGCTTTATTAGTGGAGTGTCTTGAAAGTTTGGCCATAAGAGCAACTTGTAAAATGAAGTACTCATTTCCTTTAGATTCATATTTTCACTCTCTTTAAGGGAGAAAAAAACCCCAAAAAACAAGGGCTAAACTCGTGGTTTTCAAACTGCCCAAGATAAGCCAAGACTCAAGGCAGTCTCCCACAGTCGAACTCTAACAAGTATTTGCAAGTGGGACTATGCTCCCACCTCCTGCCTGTGGGGAAAAGGAAATGAGAATGGGCTTCTAGAGCCAATATTGCCAAATCACCCTGAAAGCTGTCTCAGTCCCCCCAGAACTGGACCACTGACTGGTTCCTCCTCTCAGGCCCCATGAGGCACATGCTTCTGTCATAAAAAGATGATGGTCTGTGCCTTCCAGAACCACCTCTTTCCTAGAGCATAGTTGAACCATAACAGAATAGTTTGTGATTTCCCTCCTCAGACAATAGTGATATACACAAATTATGTAGCCTACTGTGTTGTGTCAGTATTTTTCTGTGAATGAAAAAGGTTTGGGTCTTTGCTTAAAATAAGCAAGTTTTTTAACATGCTGATCTCCAAGCCTGATGTAAAAAAAAAAAAAAAGACCCGAAAAAGGGACCCAAACTCTTCTGCACTGCATTAGTCAGAAACAACACACAGGTCTCTCCTGATAGTTCCAAGTACCTGCAGAAAAGATATCCATTGCACGTTTTAACTCCCCTCTTGTTCGCTGATTGCTATTTGCCAAGTCTACCAAAGGAGTTGAAGGGTCCCGCATATTTTCCAGCTCTGTGGCAAACATGCTGCCATCAACAAAGCGCTCAGGAGCGATGTAACACGTTCTCCTCCGTGATGTGTCAAAGAAATAGTTGAAGTCAGCAGGATTGTCTTCAGGAAGGTAAGTTGGTTTAAAACTGGCAAAGTCAGTTAGAAGAACCCAGTTCCAGCTGGTCACCATGATGTTCTCTGTTTTAATATCCCCGTGGCGGACTCCAGATTTGTGCGCTTGGTCCACTGCAGTGAGGATCTGGAAAGCAATCCACCTTTTCTCAATGTTGTTCAGGAATGGCCTGGTACTAATTCGGTCATAAAGGTTGTCCCGTACGTACTGTCTGAAAAGCATGGCGGCCTTCTCGGACAGGGTGGCTTTCTGGAAGGGGAGGCAGTTCTGTGCCGAGTGTAACCTTATCTTCAGCTCCTCCAGCTCCTGCTTGTAGCTCGTCAGGGGTAAGGTCGGATCCTGAATGGCAAACACCTTCACGACCACCAGCCCCTCCCGGTGCTTGGCTCGGGCCACCTTGAAGAAGCGGGTGCTGCCCAGGCTCTTGTCATACTCGAAGTCGTGGATGTCCGAGAAGTAGCTGTCCACCGATAGTATCTGCGAGGGAGCGATACCAGCCAGCTGGTTCCCCATGGCGGCACCTCCTCCGGCCGCAGGCACCGCGCCGGGGCTCTCGCGCGTCTGCCTGCGGACAAACA